>NW_027121069.1:0-203321 GCF_030686945.1 Centruroides vittatus
TTTTCAGTCCCCAAATTTTTTGAAAAATTTTTACCCGCGCGAAAAAATTTTATTGCGAGTTTAATTAACCCTTAATGATGCGCGATTAACGCTTAATTGTTTTTTTATGGGATTTTTTTATGAAACTTTATTTATCTTTCTAAAGTTCTAGCGCGCCGATTTTACTTCGGTAAAGTAATTTAAAGCTATTTTCTGATGTAAAAAAACAACATCCAATAGTTTTTTAATTTTTTTAATTAATAGATTTTTTATAATTACGTTTAATTAAGTCGGGGGGTCGGAAATTTCAATTAAAATCGTAATTAAAAAACAATTTTGAAATATCCCGCCATCTAGTATTCACCCTACTTTTTTCCCTTCTCCTCTCGAGAGATTCATGAGAATGTCCCGCGAAAGACGACACCAGCTGTTTTCAAGGTCATCCAGCTGTGTAAACAATGACTCATTGGTGTCAAGTTTCGCGCTAAGGCGAGAAAAATGAAATTGTACTTTGAAGCTTTTTCTTTAAAATTAACACATTTCTTTCGTTTTTTTTTAGTTTTGATTATTTTTAATTATAATTTAATTATTAATCATGATTTTTTTTAAATTAGCGCGGACAGAAAGAAGTTGAGCTTCATTCGCTAGAACACTTATTTTTATCTGACTGGAGTATCGTAATAATTATTCTGTAGTTTTGTTCTAACATAATGAATTATATACATAAAACAGAAATAGTCACAAATCTTAAACATAAAAATATTGCTATAGAAAGGTATTATTTATAATAAAACTAAACATTTACATGTACTGTACTGTAGTATCTAAAAAATTAGTTTTTTATCGTGCTTAAAACAAATTTAATTCTATTACTTGTAAGACTTCTTTAATACATCTTGTACGGTACCAATCGATTTAGCTTCAACCATTTTCAAGCTTAATAACTCCTGTGTTAATTCATCCGACTCCGATTCAAAATCGTGCCTCTCATACAGTCTAACATTCAGGAAAAAAAACCCGAATCTTTTGCATATCTCGACATTTCGAGGTGCTCCGAGTCCAAGAAATGCAAAAATTTGGGTGAAATCGTTTCTAGAACGATCGCTACACTTTTCCTCTGTTATATATAACAACAGAAAAGTAAAAAGGATCGTATTGACTCATTACTTAGAGGAATATTTTAGCTTTGGAAAAAAAAGTTTCGTTCTATCTTTATTTGAACTATATTTATTAAAGCTAATATTTTGAGGTCACGTGATGACGTCAGAATTTTCGGGCCTACTTTGTTAACAAGTCCGCCCTGGTCGGAGTCGTGTAAAAATCTACCGACTCCACAGCCCTGCATAATATGCTAATATTAATAAAAACATTCGGATAACTGTACATTTTTCAGTGAGAAGAATAAACTATTCTGTAAGAGCTCGTAAATAAAATGTAAGTAAAAACTTTTAGCAAAACATAAATATTAATTTAGTGTAATTTTAGTACTCCTAATCAACGTTGTCTACGGAAATATCCAGCAGTCTAAGTACAGCTATAATTGAAGATGCGAAAGACATTTCTATACAATAATCACCGATCTCACCGCAATGGCAATTTTGGCGTTGCAATCCACATATATTTTATATGTACAAAACGCTCCTACTGTACAGAGATTTAACGACGCGAGATACAGTACTGCTCAATGTGGTCCACTTTTTAAACTAAAAATCAGAAGGCCTTATTTGTGGTACTTGTAATATGTATTGCGTTACTGTGTTTCGAGGATGTCAAATTGAAAAACTGTCTTCTACAAACCACACATTTAAATGTCTGAAAAGTAATATAAATAAAGGAACGACTCGCTTTTATCTGTTCCGGTGCCAAAAGTGCCAAAGGCGTATTTCGCTATAAATCATTTATGTAAATGCGGTTTGCCTGCATCGGATTTTGTTGCATTAAATATTATGGTAGACAGTGTTGAATGGAAGTACTTTCATAAAGACAACCCGGTGTACAGTTGTTTAATGTGGTACTGTACTTATGACAAATAATGTGATAAGTAAAAATTTGGTAGGAATAAATAGATTCGTTGAAGACATTTTTGTATTTTTGACAGTTGCAAATAGTAGCACACTAATAAAAAGTATTTCGTAATATTTTAGTGTAGAAAACAATTAGATTTGACATACCGTGTAATCTATACAATATGTTTATGTAAAGTTTGTATTCATAATGTAAGTACAATAATAATATTGTATGAGAATTTAGTACAGTATTTGATGAAAACCGTACGATGTTTTAAAATACTCGCAAGATTAATTTTAAAATACAACGTCGTGAATTACAATTCGTCAAAAAAACATTTTATTTTTTATTTTTTGATTGATTCATACACTTCATAAGGTTTAGATACACGGACACTCGGCAATTGCCAAGTGCCAACTGTCCGTGTATCTAAACCTTATGGAGTTTACGAATCAACAAAAACTACCGGCACGGTTTCGAAATACGTCTAAGATTTCATTATATCAAATATTGATCGTAAAATTCCAAGCTATTGCATTCATTTCAACCGAATTATCTCTTGTAAATAAAAATGTATTGGCCAAAATGGTCGAAATTAATGTATCGAACAGTAGTGTGCTGAATATCGTTTAGGAAGGAAAACACAATCGATTGCTTTCTGTTATTGCGTATTTCAAATTTAAAATAATTGTTTTCATTTGTGTAATGATTTTTTAAATTATAACTAACGAAAGACCTACCGTATTTACTCGAATATAGGACGAGATGTGACTTTAAAGATCAAAATAAAGAAAAATTAGATTTATTAACACAGATTCTAATTTTATTTTGTTTAAGGAATTTTTAAGCGTATTCCTCTGGCACCAACGTTAAGAAAACATCACGCAGAAAACGGATTGAATATCACTCTTTTCATCAACAACTGTGAAAGAATTATAACAATGGAGTGGTAAATTAAACGACCTATTGTGAGGAGAGGGGTAAGTCAACTGTCCAACAAGTGAATAGAATGAATCTTACGCGTCTCGAACCAAATATGGTCAGGACAGCTCCGTCTAAACGACATCGTAACGTTATCGATAGAAACCTCTGTCCTCACGCCTGCAGATTCGTCACTAAACGAGAACTCACCCGATCATTTTCTGAGGCCAGAAACGAATACAAGGACGAAGCACCCGCATTTCCCGGCGTTCGTCTCGTGGAAGCGAGAAGATGCTCTACCCGCCCTAGAAGCGGGCGACACCAGTCTACCGTCGTGCCGTAATCGGCGGACATCCATCCCCAGGGCCATAGAAGATAACGGCTGGATTCCATACGACAACGCCATATATAATACTCCTTGTTCCGACATAAAGGACAACATCTCTCTCGGAGGTGTTTTGAGTAGAATATTTGTAAACTCTCTCTCGATGTACATAGTGCTAGGTAGATAGGAATTAAAGGACTGGCCTAGATCTAACATATTTGTTTTCGTTTACGCAGATTTTGTGTTTTATGGAAAACGTTTCGAACACCTTTTGCCGTGTATGACTTCACTTTCCCGACCTTTCATCCGAGGTGAATGTTAGAATGATCATTAATCGGTGTTAATGAAACAGGGCTAATTCTTTTTTTTTTATATGGTTATAAATTATTTAATAGATTATTCAAAATTATAATAATTAATATAAATAAGAGACAGAGCCTCACGTCCACCTCTCGTACCAAATTACTTAATTTCTAATCGTTTACACGTAGCAGAAAACGCTGAAAGGAATAGATTTAACACGATTCATTTTATTATTGCTTATAAACGTTTAAATTTTGTGTTTTGTGATTATAATTCAACAAATCGTTACATAATTGAAAACAACTATTTTAAATTTAAAATAACAGAAAACAATCGATCGTGTCTTTCATCTTAATCGATGTTCGGTACATTACTGTTCGATACATTTATTTCGACCAATTAGGCCAATACATTTCTATTTACAACAGAATTCTGTCGAAATTTATCTCTATAAATGCGGTTTTATAGACTTTTACCGTCGAATGTCTTTTGATAAATTATAATTCACAACAGTGAATTTTAAAATTAAATTATTTCACAGTCTATTTCACATTGTTAATCATAGACACTACATTATTAAATCATACAATCGTTACGCGTCTTTATCGTCGAGTATTATACATCTATAGATCTACACGTATATTACTACGTATTTTCACGAGTTTCTCGCTCAATTTTCGGATGCCGATGGTAAAATTAAATTTATTACTTATCACGGCGCCAAATTTCCTAACTTGCAACATCGCGCGAATCTTCGTTAAATGACAGCTGATGAGAAGAAATAAACTCAACGTCGGACGTTTCCAGTGAATTAGTTGTAAATTCTAATAAATGTTAGTGATTGCGACGTGGCAGTTTAACAAATAATTGTCATTTAGAGTCGTCTTTCAAAATAATAATATTCTTTCGAGTAATTAAGTCCTATGTTTCGACGCCTTCTGTATATTTAAAAGACCGGAAAATATGGAATTCAGAGAACTTCCCATCTGAAATGTTTCAATGAGGAATTCAATAAGGTATCAACGTTTAAATTATAAAAAAAAACCTAGGAAATTACTAAATTTCGTTAGAAAAATTACCTTTAATGGAAATTTTTTTGTAATCTTAAAGCAATTTCTGAAAGAGAGGCACAGCGATTCTTTACCGAATCTTTTCATAAAATTCAAAATCTGAAAAGTTATTAATGTCTATTAACGTACTATAACTACACGGAAAGGTAATACACGATTTACCACATAAACATATATTTTAAATACATCGAACCTTTAATTTCTGTTCCAATTTGAGATCGCAGTCAGCAAATCTTCCGATGTCTTGAAAAGACGTTTGCATCTGAAAAAAGAAATGTAACTGTTAAAACATCTGCAAATGTAAACACTGCAATTTCGATAAAAATACTTTACAGCAGACGTAAAGGCAGACAACAAGAATCCAATTAAAGTACAGAACAAAGAAAACCAGCGCAGAGTAAAAAAAAGAAAACTTTCAACGCCAACTTCAGTTCAGAAAAGTTTAACACGAAGTACATTAGACTCGTTTGCATTAATAAAGTGCCGTAGATTATTGTAAATACGTAATTGAATGGTCCGTTGAGCTGATTGGTAAAATTCCAAAGTTCGTCGTGTTGCGCTATAATTTCGTTCAGGTGAGATTTCAAATTTGGAATGTTCTTTTTCAGCTCATACAAATTCTCTGATAGTTTTTCGAATGTCGTTATTAGAGTAAAGTGAAACAGAATGAAAAACGTAAAGATGTATACTAAAGCACCAAGGAGTAAAGTGTAACAAATACTCATTTCAATGCTGCAGACAAATGGTTCGTATTTGAAGGACTTTCCTTTTTCTAACGCAGGATAAAACAAAAAAACGATTATACATTCAGTGAATATAGTAAAAGTAACAGTTGTAAGTACTGCAAGAAGTTGTATACTATTGATAGTATCGTATAACTGATGTTTGGGAAAACGATACGACTTTTCTAATTGTATTTTTGGGTTCAGTTTGACTCTTTTGATAATACTGAACATTACAGCCACGGCCAAAGTCATACTCGCAGCAGATACTCTGACAAATATGTCATATTCGACTACCGAGAGCCACGAAAAGCAAGGAGTTACGTCCGATACGTAAGGAATTGTGATACATATAAAAAGAAAGAAATGCATCCAATAAAGGCATTCAATAAATGAGATGTAAAATTTCAAAGGTATGCGGACGCGATCGTCAGTGTTTAAAAAACAGGAGCAGGGAGAAAAAAATTCCCAGTTGTAAACTGTCGAAATTGAAGTAAATGAAGAGAGAAAACACTTCAGACATATTTCCTCTCGGTGATTATCAGCCGCAGGGATTACGCTCGAGACGATTCTTATCATATTTTTTTGTGTGTTAAGCGGTATTAACCGTACGAAAAATAAAACTTATCGTCTAATTAAAGACAATTAATCATTGGTATCGTTGTCTTGCAAGAAAGTAAATGAAATACTCCTGTGTCAATTCCCCACAATTATTAGCGACTTGTCACCTTTTACAAGCATTTTAACTTCGATGGTTCGTCACACGACAAAGATTTTAATAAATAGATTTAAGAAAATAGAATTTAATTGACAACCTTGCCCAAAACGTAGCGCAGATTTCAGTTTTTATATTAACGTGGCGGTCGATAGTACCTGTCAAAAGCACAAGTACCGCTGTACGTAAACTCACAGCCAGTATATACGAAATATTCTGAAAATTCAGTTAAGCGTTTTCGCATTCTTGGATCTCATCGATATGTTTACATTCGCTCGACGATTGCACGTAAGATCGTACGGATAGTTTGTTACGGATCATCTCTAAACCAATGCACAAAAGTTTGATTTTTCGACGAAATTCTATAACACCAAAACTTATAACTCGAAGTTCGAATTCTTTTCTTCTCGACCGATCCCAATTAACCAGTTCTGCCGTATTGGCAACGGCTACGTTGAAAATACGTCACATTAACAACGAAATTACCGGAAAGCAAAGACATATTCGGTGCGTAAAAAGTCTTCGTTCAAATAACCATAAGTGAGTGCATCACATAAATATAATTAATAAATAAAATGAAAAGTATGAGAAGTTTCCGCGAGTATCGTCGAAATTCTCGACGTAGACGCTGAGCTTAAAAGCTCGAAATATATCTTCTGTTGTAGATTTATAACAGATCTTACACTTAAAAATTTCTTAATACTCTTCCTTGGGAAGTATTTTAAGTGCGAGCAAACCTATAAATCTGTATCGATTACGTAAAGCAATTAATAGTCGTCAGTAATAACCTTTATGTGTCGTCGGCCATTTCAATCTCAATACTTTGGTATGCAGACTCAATGAAAGCACTCAAATACCACTTTCGTCTATATTAATTGATATAATTATTGACTAATTGGTTCTAAAAATAAATCAATCGATGTAAATGAATACTCAGCAATTTTCGAAATTAAAACTTTGTCACTATCCACCGATGAGGCCGAATGGTGTTGACAAAATGCGATCGAAGAAAAAACAAAAAGAAAAAAATTCGTTTATTTCTCAACTGAGTAAATTCCTGGAAACCGGGTCAGACAGCGCTTTTACTGGAAGACTCCATTTTGAATTTTACTTATTTGATAAATAATTTTCAGAATTATTGTTATATGTCTGAATCAATTTTATAAAGAGATAACCGATTTTGTTTCTTGATTTTATTTTGTATTTCGAAACGTTGGCGTACTCCGCTTTCTAATCAAAAATGTCGCAATTAATTTTACGTCGAACCAGGAATAAAAGCGAATAATAATTTGTAATTTGCGTCGTTGATTTTATTGATTTGGTTCACTTAATTCTCCTGTTTAAAAAGTATGTTAACGACGTCTTCCGGTGTAAATCCTTCGGTGGTAAATATAACAGAGGAAATACGTTTCCAGCGATTTCTTTAGGTTTACTTCAATTTCGATGGTTTTCTGCCGGGAGTTTTTAAGCTTGACTCTTGGGTGTCGAACAGCGACGCTCCCTTGAACAAACCGTTGAACATTTAGATTTCATTTACTGAATGCGTCTAATGGAACATTTTGTGGGGCCCGAGCGATACTCGAGCTCATCTGTTAAAAATTTAAAAAAAGCGTCAAATTAGGATATGGAGCTTTGATTCTAACGCTTGTAAAAACTGGAAGATGTAAAAAAACGGGAAAGAATAAAATTATCAGTCAAGAGGGAAAAGAAGTTTTAAATTTCCTTAAAATAAAATCTTGAGCAGAGTCGAAAAGTGGAATATTTTTATGGGAATCGACGTTAAAAAACACCGACTCGAGAGTCTGGAGTCGTGTATTTTTCTGCCGACTCCCAAACCTGGTTTTACATACAACGAATGCTCTCATCGTAGCTAGGGCCCGACACGTTCGGGACAGAAATTGCGCGACGAACTCCCGAAACGCCTACTCGAATGCGATTCTGGATCCAATTACATGATTTAGATTCACCCGTTAGCGGTTTTACAAATTACTAAATTATCAGATTCAACATTAATTATAGTTTCTTATGTATAACTACTTGCGTCCAGCCACAAGATGCAGTTTTAGGGAAGACGATGTGAAACCAGAAACGTTTTTAAAAAAGATATAAAGATAATCAAGGAGCAAATAAATTTTTTCAATTTTCGTATTGCTTTCTCGATAATCCGTCTTCTTTGAGGGTTCTTTCGACCTTCAAAAAAGACGGATTATTGAGAAAGGAGACGGATTAACGTGCCCGAAGCGGTAAAGATATTAGGCGGAAAATGGAAAATTCTAGATCGGGAGACGAAAGATCGAGCAAGATATTGGAGAAAAAAAGAACACGCTTCTTTGCCAGTCCCTGTCGAGTTTTTTGCGGCCAGATGGCCGAACGGTCGAGGTTAGCAACCTGCCGCTCTGGGGGACCCGGGATCGAATTTGGACGGGTCGAAAAATCCCCAGGAATTTTTCGGGAGTTGGTGCGTCCAGATATGTCGGTCCCCGTCCCTCACCACCCGGCCGCCCCATTGTGGGCCTGGCCGAACCCGTAATAGACCGGCTATAAGAGGCCCTCTTAGTGCCCACTGAGCGGAAAGAGTTACAAAAACAAAGTCCCTGTCGAGTTTTCCAACAAAGGCAAAAACCTCTCCTATCCAAAAACAATTCTTTGCCATTTATTTTTTTCCACAGAGATTGTTTTTGGGAAGAGAAGTCGAAGCCCCCAGAATTACGAGTTAAGGACATTGCGAAGGAGTTGGGCAAAAAATGAAAATATCTCAAGAAAGAAGAGAAAGAAAAATACAAAGAAATGGTTAACACAGGAAAAGAAAGGTACCAACGATTTGCGAGTGCAAATTTTTATAAAACTCGTTTCTATCTTCAAAATTAAGTTTTTTGCCATTTTATAGTAATTAATAACATAAAAAGCCTGAAAATAAAATCCCGTCACAGACGGTGCCACCACAATTTTAAATTCTGTATCCGGGAAAGTTACCCAACTCGTTTCTGGATTTTTTAAAATGATAATTTATCGAAAATTCTACAGATTTTAATGGTTATCATCGTTCTTCGGTATCGAAATGATACCGAAGAACGATGACGAGATCGTTGCAACATTTAAACAAACTATTTCAAAAAATTACAAGAAATTCACTTGGTGTAGAAATACACACCCGAAAATCTTTTACATTTGTAATCGTATCACGCGACTTTTCGTGAGAATTTCACGAAATTCTCGTGAAAATTTTTAACGTTTAAAGATTAAAATTGCCTTCGTACAAAATTCACCGACAAAAAATGATATTTCAATTTATTAATATTCACTACAGGAATTTTCAGGGCTAACTTAGCCATAAACGAAATTAAATTTGAAGAATTAAAGTAATTTAGAAGAATATAAACAGAAATTTTAAGCGGAAAATAAAGAATTTATGTTGAAAAATGTTAATTATGGGTCATTATCGTCATCCAAATCGTCGCTAACGCTCGAATGCGACCCTGAAAATTCGCATTCGGAGTCGGAATCGCCGAAATCGTCATTAATTTCTCTAGTATAATAAAGTATAGCTTTGGGTATAATTCTACCCTTAATATATTCGCCAATCTCGTAATCAAATAGAAGCAATTGCTTCTCGTCGTAGCATTGATCTTCGTTTAATTCGGGTAGATCTTTAAAGAAATTGAAAAATGATTCCGTCGCTACGCTTCTATCGCAATCGGCTTCTTTTCCTGTAAATACTTTCAATGTAACGTCCATCCCATCCTTCCAATCTATGAAGCATCCTTTACTCTTAACATAACTGGGACCTTCGAAACAATACGGATTTTTTGGATCAAAATCGCACGTTACTGAATATTCTTTCGTTAGAACGGCATTATTAAAGTATTCGTTCGGATCAAAATGGAATTCCAAGACGTAATCTCTCGAGGATTCGGAGATGTGATTCATCTTGATATCTTTCAGATGCTTGAGGACGGGCTCGTCTCGGATGCCGATCATTCTTCTTAAGCTCGAATTTGTTAATACAATTAACCAAAAATACGGAATGCCTTTAATAGATTTGTCTCCGAACATTTCGCCCGGTGCAATCGCCATTTCTTCTTCATCCCGAATTGTTCTTTCGGTGTCGAGCGTCCGACTTTCTCCTTCTTCCGATACTTCTACAATTCCATTAATGATCTCTTGCCTCTTCTTAAACATCGGAGCAAACAATCGCGCGTATTTAACTTCTAAATTATGAATTTCGTTATAATAATTCATTTCTTCTCGGATGTATTCCAGTTGTAATTTACGAAGATGCTGGATCCGTTTCTGTACTTGCGGATGAGATTTCGGGAAGAGAGAATTTAAATCTTCCTCTTTAAAACATTTGCATATATCATCACTTATCTTTGTCAAATCGCCAATTTCCTGTTTATCCATTATTCAAATACTTAAAAAATTGTTTTTTCTTTTAAAATATTTTTTCCTCTCGTTCTTTGCGATTCGATTCAAACACGCGCGTTCGATTTTTTAAAGTTTTACTTTTGCTACCAGATGTCGCTATTATAAATTTAACAAAATACGGTAAAATTTACTTATATTTTTAACTCTTTTATAATTATTAATAATTTTATTTAAGTAGAAATTAACTTTATTATAAGTTACGGAGAAATTTTTAAAATAATTAATAATTTTTTTCGAGTTCACTCACGAGAGGTCATTGAAAAAAATTTTTTTAAATTTGATTTCTAATATTAAAACCTGCCAGATGTCGCTATTACATATTTAAGGAAATAAAATTTATTTATAGTTTTTAACTTGTTAAAATTTTTATTAATTCTATTCACGTAAAATTAACTTCATCGTAATTTACGATAATAATTCGTAAAGAAATTTTAAAAACGATTAATAATTTTTTTTTTTCCAATTTCTAACGTATACACAAGAGGTCACTGACAAGAACGACAATTAATGGAAGGTGATTTATTTGTTTATATTAGAAGTAATGTGTTGTTATAGCGGAAGAAAATAGCTAATTTGTTTCTATATATCGATAGAAATTATAAATAAACTGAGTATATTTATTATTAAGTTCTTTTTCTTTCTTTACGTACTTCAATTTAGATAAAGGATTTTTTTATGGGCATTTAATTGTCAATGTTAACGCAGACAAAACACTACGCTGGTTCAGGTGTTTAGTTTGTGTTTAAACACCCGTCTTCTATTCAAATCGAAATAACTGAATTAATATTAGAATATTCAGTAAAATAATTAATAAGAACTGAATTTGAAGTGATTATTTGTGATTTCTGTGCTCTAAAATTATTATTATTTTTTTATTTACAATTTATGTTATAGAAAATGAAGGTTGATATGTATACAGAGACTTATATTTATAGTTTATACCATAGTATACATAAGCAGGAAGAACTTTCTTTCTTCCTGCTTAGCCAGATGGCATTACAATTGAAGGTCCTAGTGCAAAAAGTGCACGAGTCACACATTACGCATGTAAGAGAAGGGGATTTGAATGTTGGGACATTATTGTGGCTCTATGCTAAGAGAGTCAAAAATCGTTTAAAATGTGATGTGCTTCGTGGTCGTCTCTGTACGGAGTAGGTATTTAGCTACAAAATATAACCCGGTATGGTAGTCGATTTTTTTTTGCTTTAATATCAAATAATAGCTTACTTTATTGAGATAATGTAGACTATATTATAGCAATATACATACATAATTTCGATATTAACCTGTACGTTAACTAAACACAATATTTTAGTCGAAATAATGATCGTTATAATCGACAAAAATAACCGGCGAAATGTGCATGTGATACTTGATCGTTCTTTTCAATAGTCACCCGTAATCTTAGCGATACTAATAAAGGCACTTGTGACGATGTTTATTAGTGTTTTCAATGTTTTTTTTTCAGTTACGTTCATATGTTTTTTTTTATTCCCTTTATTTTCAATTACTTCCGTAGAGTGTGTTGACACTAGCAAGTAAATGCCGTGCGATCTAAAGCCTCCGGTTAATTGGTACGACGACTTGTGCACTTTTTGCATTTAATTTGTGTTACACCCAAAAGCTAATATACAATCATCCAAATGGGACTTAAATATCTTTTTCAATTAATTCTTTTCACTTTAAACACAAAGTTTACGTGCTTTTGATGTGTCGGTATCAAAAGCACGGTTTTTTAAAAATTGTGACTTACGAACTTTTTGCACTGCGTATGGTAAAAAACAGCATTAAAATATTCCCAAATCTTTGGCACAATTCACTTAAAATTAATGTTTAGTTATACATATTAATACATTTTTACATATTGAGGTGGAGGAAGTAGCCTATAAAGGAAGCTCGACTCTGCCATAAGGACTATACGTTCCCGAAATGTGGAAAGGACGTTAAGAAAAAAGAAGACATCGATGTGGTACTTCGATGTATTAATTTGTAAATATATTCTTTGGCCTGGCAATTTTAATTATTTTTAATTAAATGTATAACTAAACGAGAAACACTATTACATCAACTATATGGGTTTAAAAATTTATAGATAATTTATTTGCTAATGCTTTTTTAGGACCCTATAAGACAGTTGTAAGTTGTAATATACAATACACATTCAGGACAGAAACTGTAATGCTTGCTAAAGACAAATGACCAGAAACAAATTAAAATCTGGTTGTAATGCTTGTATTGGATTATGTTTGATTAATTACTGCACCTTTAAGTAAAAAATCTCACTATTAAAGGTGCAGTAATTAGTCCAATGAGTACAATTTTTGAATCCTCAACATCTCTAAGCTTGGCAGAATCTCCTGTACTTGTAAACGTACTCATTTAATTTTGAGTGTTTGTTTGGATTACTTTGGGAAATTTTTGACCACTCCCTTACGGCCGAGGCATGGCACCAAACAATTACTCTCTCTTTAGCAAGATGAAGGTCTGGCCGAGTACTCGGCAGTTTGAAATCAACAAGGAGCTTATGGATGGATTCAACCAACTGTCTGGGTAATATGGTAGCACCATTTTGTACATCATTGTATCTATCATCAGGATGATATAACAGAGTATTAACAGCATCATTGATGGAAGAGTATGTAAAAATCATTAAATCAAAACACTTTTTTGTTTAAAGTAAAGAAAATAATGAATTCTTAAAAATTATTAACACCGTATTTTTTGCTTTTCTCACATTGTAGGAACTAAGAGTGTCTTTTGTGCCTGTCATAGTTCTGATGATACTGAAATGGGATCAGCCATATGATGATAGATGGACTTAGACCCATGCTATGGACTTGGTCCCTCAGCTTAGTCAGTAGTGTCCAAATGCAATATATAATACATGCTTTTGTTTTCATGATAAAGTTAGGTTGCTGTTACTTATTTTTACACCTGAACTGTAGCTAATAGGCTAAGTGCTGGCTGAAAAAAGAAAAATATCAGTTACAATTTTTGAAATTATTCTTTTAGCCTCCAAATTCCTGACTATGGACCTAAATGGAACTGACATATCTGTATCAAACTACCACGAAAATTTCTTGGTCCTCTAGAGCCGCAGGCTAATGCCATTACTTTTTTAGTCATCTAGTTATTTATTAGTCGTGTCCACAGTGGCCGAGTGGATAAAACCACTGAATGCTAGTAATTTGTTGTGGGATCGTACCTGGCCGTGTGGAATTTTCTGGGATTTCTTCACGTTATTAACACCTAAATAGGGGCCATTTTCCCATAAAAGACCTCCTGGGAGGCATTCCCCTTGGCAGATTGCCCATGTGTCACATTGCCATACACCAATAAAACTGAAAAGTTTATAAATATTCATTAATTACTGTAAATAGAAGTATAGTTTTTACGATGAGAAATCCATATTTCATATTTTACTACTGTCTTTGGTTTAATTCTATTTTGCTTTATTAGAGAATCTTGTATCACAACACATCACTAACTTTATCCATAGTAATTTCAAGCTCTTTGTAGCATATTTCTGGATAAAATAATGCTTCAAATATTTGAATCTTTTCAATTTTACACCTGAAAATGAGTAAGAAAAGAAACAGGTTGGTCAAGTTATCATGATAAGATGCTACAAATGATTATATTATGGGATGTTTATATACACTCGTGTCCAAGATTAAAGTAACCCACACAAACGTACATGGCAAAAACCTTATTGTAATGAATTGTCCAAATGCCTTTTCTGAGGCAATCCTAGTAAGCTATTGGTGTATCAGAAACACTTTGTTGCTGTTAGCAGTCCTAGCAGCGTAAGATATGCTGCTAGGACTGCTGACATATCTTATGCAATTTTAAGACAAGAATGATAACTAATATGAACAGAATTCTTAGCTTATACAAAATTAAATTTGGTTCTTTGCAATATTTTCTTGAATATTGATTATTATATTGTGGGATTATGTATAAATTCCAGTTTTTACAGGTATTATCACAGTTGTGGCCAAAGTTTTCATCTCTAAAACATGAACGTTGAGCACTGCTATCTTGTAAGTGATGATCGACATTCATGTTTTAGAGATGAAAACTTCAGCTGCAACCTTGCTATTAACCAGCACGTAGAGAAAGAATGTAGTATGCAGCACCTTTCTCAGATATACAAAGCACAGTTGGCTACTGTAATATGTAAAGTAGAAGTATTATTTAGAACGACTAATTATCGACCAGTAATAGAGTAGATTTCAGTTTATTATTTATCGAGTTCTGGCAGAACTCTGATTGCAATATGGCAATTGTACATATGTCTTTATGTATATACAGTGGGTGATTGGTTAATGAACATAATCTGTTCCAAGACTTTGTTTGTTAACCAATTATCGATTTACCATAGGTTTTTATGGGAATTCGATTAATTCATTCTGGAAACTCCAAAAATAAAAAAATATATACTTTCTTACTATGTTTATTTATATGTAATAATAAAATTACATATATACATAGTCTTGCATTTTTATTAGTCATGTTTTTTCCATTTATGAGAGTTAAAGAATCTGTCTAATGTCGATTGCCTTTCTCCCTTTTTCAGGATTTTTCAGAAGTAATTAATAGCATTGTAATTGTAGAGATTCCCAAGCCTATTAATCTTATCCTGGTTTGGATGCCATTCTAAGACTGTTCTGACATCCTCCCATTTCTTCAAAAGATGTTTAATAGCAGATATCGGTATTAATTCTCTTTTTCAGAAGAAAACATATCTTGCTGAGTTTCTTGGTGTTCTTCATTCAAGAGTTCTTTGCATTCTTCTGTCGTCAGATCCGTTTTAGGTTCCATTACGAGCTCTTCAATATTCTTTATTTCTCAGACGTGATTTTTGTTACTCCTTAATCTGCTTGAGCCTTCTTGATTATACAGTATCTTTCTTAGATAAGATTGAACTGTAGCCTACTGTAACCTGTTCAAGTCACACTGCCCAGTAACATCCTTTCCTTTCCTTTTAATAATACCTTTATTTACAAAGACCTCTGCCCCGCAGAGCATTGCAGAGGTTAAAATACAACTATAAATGAGGTAATAAGACAGAAAGGTTATATAATTACTGATACAAACATACAGTAATAAAATAGAAAATATATACAGGAATCATTGCAGCACACTATATACCTAACTGATACAATACAGTACTACTAGCAAAATAAAATATACTTAATCAAACATCCTTACTACACCTGATACATTTAAAGCTATACATCAACCAAAGCCGAATATTATCAGGCAAGAAATGGCTATAATACTTACACGTGAGAGGTAGATTTACCAAAATAATTAGTGCGATGAATTGTAAAATAAAACATAAGAATTAACAGGTGAAGGACATGACAAGGCACATTATACGCTACATAACCTAGGAGTAAAAGATAATGCATAGAAATACAATAACAACCTGAATTAATTAGCCAGATGACATTAGGACAAAGGATAACACACATGGCTATCGATTAGACAGAGTGAATACACACACATAGGCAAAGGTAGTACTTACAATACATACAGATTATATATATATACTTTTGACAATGTGATGAAGCTACAAAACACAGCACCTTTATGGAGGCCTTCTATTATTGCCCATGTGCTTAAAATAATCTTTGATGAGGCTTTTCAGTTCCTGAAACAAAGTGTCATTTATCCAACAAAACCTTTGAAACTCTAGTGAAATGTTCACAAATCAGCAAATGTTTTCGACCCCATCTGGGTCTTCCTCAGGCTACAGTTGTAAGGAATTCAAATATGTGTGAAATGGAACGGCAAAACCATTTCTTATCAACTTATCAATGGAGGGCAAGGCCAGTGTATGCCAGCCACACCAGTAAGAAGTTGGAGCTTCAGCCTATTGCTTTCATTCACTGGGCACTGGTAAATGTAGTGCAGTGGCCCCATCCTCCATATAGCAAATGGTGCAGGTACCTTCTTCTTAAATTTTAAATCTTTGCAGGTAGCTGGCAAATGATCCGTGTCCAGTCAGAAACTGGGCTTCCTCATGGGTGAAGAAGCATCTGTTTTGGCCTAAGTTGTCAAAAGTACTTGGGAGAAAAAGGCAAGTAGTTGCACTTGTATTTTTGTTGTTCCAGTTGTGTTCCCAAGTATGGTTACACTCTCTCCTGAAAATAGCTCTAGCACTATTCTTTGTTATTGCATTGTGAGCATAACGACTAACACTAATCATAATAGGCAAGAGAAAGACCATCACAATAATTCTGATGTAGGCCTTAATATTTTACATATTAACGCACAAAGAGGAAAAGCTTCAAGCTCTTTAATGATGCATAAAGCTAACGAACTTGAAGCTGATCTGATTTTAATTCAAGAGCCATATACAGTAAAAAACACAATAGTGAGGCTTGGAAATTGGCAAATCCTTTATTAAAACAATGGCAGTACTCCAAAAAGCTGTATAGGGATTAACAATAATCTGATAGATATAGCACTGATTCCACACCTTTCTTCCGAGATAATTACAACAGCTATAATACATCACAATCCCCCTATATATGTAATAAACGCCTACATATCGCCATATATGAACAATGAGGAAGGGGTTAATGAACTTGAGAAGGTACTAAGAAAAGTGGATAGTGAAAATGTGATTGTTGCTGGCGACTTAAATGCCAAATCGGCGGTTTGGTCTAATATACAGGAGGATAACAGAGGCCGGCTGGTAACTAACTTGATGGAAAAGTTTGGTTTAGTCTCGGTTAATATGACTGACCATCCGACTTTTTTCACACTACACGCTAGAGGATGGACAGACGTTTGTCCAGTGTCAACAGAACTGGTGCAAATAGAGAATTGCGAAACGTTATTTTGTACCTCGGCAAGTGACCATAGGTTTATGTTCACACAAATAAAACATTTAAATGTCATCAACAAGAATGCCCAGGTGAACATAAAACAGACAAATTGGGACCTCTTTCGTTACTTTTTTAATGAAAACTGGATGAATCGCGACTTCCCACATATTCATACGAAGCAAGACATTGATACCTTTGTTGAACACGTGACTAAAGACATCCAAAATGCAGGCAACCAAGCAGGCAAGATAATTACTGCAAACAAAAGAAACCATTGGTGGACTAATGAGTTGGACAAACAAAGGAAAATGATTAACAAAACTAGAAAGCAGTATCTAAGGACATTGGATGAGGAAACCACACAAAGAATTCGGGATAAGTACAAAAAATAACTTAAGGAGTATAAAAAGAGTATAAATGCTACCGAAAGCTTGGAGAGAATTTTGTAACAAGACAAACTCCAAAGGTCCATGGGAAATTTCATATCAACTCGTCTTTAGAAATAGAAAGAAACTTAAGCTACCAGACATTGTTGATTGAAACGAAGGAACAGAAGATAGTGGAGACTACGATATTGAACATAACATTAATAGGATCCTTGATTATCATTTTCCCGCTGATACCAATTTGGATAATTGTAACACAGATGGCCAGTCAGGTACAGAAGTAAACACCAATGATTACTATGATACTTGCAGATTATTTACATTCAAAGAGATAAGACATGCTATCTCTTCTCTAAAAAATAACAAAGCACCAGGTCTGGATAATATAACAGCAGAAATGTTAAAAAATACATTTAAGAAGATCTTAATCATATTTGTTTATTTATACAATGAATGTTTAAAATATGGTTACTTCCCAGCTAAATGGAAGATGGCCAATATAAAGTTAATTCCAAAGCACAATAATCCATCTAGTCCTGGTGATTACAGGCCAATTAGCCTACTCCCTGTGATGAGAAAAAGTCCTTGACGGACTTATTAAACGGATCAATAGACACCTGTACAAGAGTCTATATGCACCAAATGCACCAAAACCAATTCAGATTTAGAACGAACAAATCAACGATACACGCAGCATTGAACATTAAAGAATTTGTATACAAAGCATGGGAGGAGAACAAACATGCTTTATTAATAGCAATCGATTACAAAAAAGCCTTTGACCACTTAAGATGGCCAGTCATAAAAAATTGCCTCAAAGATGTTAACAATACAAGAAGTGTCAACAATTTATTAGATAGTTACTTAAACAGAAGATACATCGAGTTTCACTTTAACTACATTCGTATAAAGAGAACAATAAACAGGGGATGCCCTCAGGGCTCCCGTAGTGGCCCTGAGGGCATCCCCTGAGAAGAGAAACATTAATAAATGCCGGTGCGACAATAATAGCGTAGGAGATGCTCTGCATTTTATATTCCACTGTGAACGATATGAAGGTCAACGCATTCCGTTCTATAGAGAATGCATTCAAGAAGGTCAAAATTGGCCACCGACACTACAAAACATTTTTGATAAGAAAAATCTGTGGAAGTGTTTTGAAAGGTTTATTGAAAACACCAAGGCTCTTCTGCCAGACTTCTACAGGAAAGAAAAACTTCCTGAGAATGAAAACAGTGAAACAACGAAATCGGCGATGTAAAATTCTTCTGTACATAGTTTAGTTGTCTAGTATTAGTTTAGTATTAGATTCTAAATTTAAAAAAATAATAAAGAATATAAAATAAAAAATAAAATAAAATAAAAATAAAAATAAAATAATTTCCTATTAATATGTATCGAGTCCTCACGTACCATGTATTCTGTATTATTATATTATATCATAGTAAGCTGCTATCTTCATTCTCTCTGCGTATTAAAATTGTAATCTGTTCGTAATATTATTGTATCATTGCAGTGTTCGTGGTTACTTTCTACCTACCCATGTGTGATGGGTTTTGCATTTTACTATAACCGGGCCATTTCTTGTAATTGTTAATATTGTATAACTGTATTGTTAACTTTGGTAATTATGGTTGTTAATAATTTCCGATGCAGCACTCTGAGGTCCTAAGAACTTTTCTCACCTTTGTTTTTCTTCCTTTTACTTTATACCTATCCCTTCAGAACCCTTCATTCAACCTTTCCTACACCCCTTTTTCTTCCTAGTTGGCTAAGTTTGCAAAAGCAGGCAGCCCCTCCTCTTTCTTTATTGTAGATTATTGTAGATTGTGAGCATAAACACCTTTACTGTCCTCAGCAGCCTGCCTGGCCAGAGCATCTGCTCTGTCATTCCCAAGCAGGCCCTGGTGCTTTCTAATACTACGTTCGCACACAATCCACGACTTACTTCGATCTCGATTTGCCTACAATCTGGATTGTGACTGTCGCCAGTCGAACGTCATGCCGTTCGCACAGGTAACTTGCTTGAGAATAACCCGGCTATTGTAAGCGATGATAAAACTGGCATAACTACTTGGTAAGTCACAAACACCAACACACAAAATGGAAGTTTTGATTAGAAATAAATACTTTTTCTTGCCATATATCTAATAATAGACAGATGTCATCGTCTCTCCCAACATCTTTTTTATTTCTTTGCCGATAGCCCGACACGTGTTCTGTAGCCATCTTGTATTTTCTTGCGCGCGTGGGATTGTGGGATCTCTCTTATGACTGGATCTAGTTTCAAGAACTCTCTCCAGTCAATCGCGATTGAACGTCATTTCAGTCGAGATTGAAACGGTCGAGGGTGTTCGCACCAAGGCATAGTCGCTGACCTTGGTCACAATCTAGATTGAAATGCTCGGTGCGAACGGGGTATAACGCAGGAAAGGACATAGCTGTTGTTGCTCTCCAATGCCAAATGATTAATTTTGCTGACAGTACTTAGAGTACATTTGATATCCTAGAGGAGGCTGAGTCAGTATATATATTGATAGCTTGATGGTTAAAATTGTCATTGCACCAGGCCAGGGCCTGATGGATAGCACACAGCTCTGCCTGCAGGACAGTACAATTGTTGTTTAGATGGCACTGCTTGTGAAAAATTTCCTCACCACTTTTGTACACCATAAATGCATACCCCACCTTGTTGTTTAGCTTAGATCCATCAGTATAAACACAAATGTCACTGTCACTGAAAGGAACATCACACAAGATAGGCCACATGTAGGTAGGTGGAAGGTCCCCAATGCTGATGTTTTCCTCCATTATGTTGTCTCCTAGCAGGTGGTTGATACTGCCCAGTAACATCAGACATCTGCCCACTCTCTACCTTTGCTATTATATTCTCACCTTTCAAAAATAAAAACCAACGCAAAACTTAACGAGTGCCCTCCTGACAGTCTTGCGAATACTATAAAAGAATTGTTTCTGTCAGAAAAATAAAAGGCTGGAATTACAAGGAAGAATTTCAAAGTTCGGAGGAATACTATCCGATCAGTATTTACCAGGTTGACCATTGATGTCAACGTTTCACGCACTCCAAAAAGTTTTTGTCCGAAGACAAGGTAAGACCAATCGGGTTTTCATTATTTTACATCACTTCTTCTTGCGTTTGTTCTGTGAGGTGTTCATTATCTGAACGTGTGTTCGTTGTCCGAACATAAAAATCTTTTGCGAAAGTGTTCGTTATCCCATTTGTTCATTAACCAATCACCCACTGTATATGTTAAAAAACTTATTTAATGAAACAGTAGGTCAAACAACCTAACCACTATTATTATTTCTTCCTGTAAGTAATTTCTGAGGATTAAACACCAAAATATTCTATGCTGTTTCCGACAATATACTCTACTTGTGAGAAAGATCAAATTATGTCTCCGACTAATAATGCTTAATATATAATCAAAACATATACAATCCTTTCCAAATCATTATCTGGGAAGCATTAACCTTGTTCTATTGAATCCAGATAGTGTAGAAAAATGGTACTCTAGTTCTACCTTGAGTAGGATTGACAGGTACTTAAGGATAAAATGAGTTCTTGAAAGGTACTGGGATGCTTCAGTTTCAGGACATATAATAGATGTCCATTTCACTCTACTAGTGACAGAAGTATATTTAAAATGCAGAAAATGAAAAAGGTACTTTATTGTAGGAACAGTTTTTAGAGTAAATTCCTCCTATCACTAGATGGCAGTTGGAACAAATGCAGGACAACCCTGGAATATTCTGACAACCCAAATCTTGAGGGCTCACATTTGTGGTATATTTGAAGGGAAGTCCACTTTCTATCTTATAGATTACTTCTCTCAATAGATATCTTCTTTCTCTTCTCAACCAAAGGTTGGTTGGTAAGTACTTTTTGGCGCACGTTATTACAGATTAGCTTGCATGCCGAGTGACATCCTGGAGAAAGTTAGTACCAGAGTGGGTACTTGTTGCCTTCTCTGGATACACGATGTTACATGGGGGAAAATGCCTTCCAGGAGGTCTTTTTAAGGGTAACAGGTCCGTATTCAGACATTACAGACGTGCAGAAAACTTCATGTGGCCATCCCTTCCTGGCCACGTGGCGAGGTGCGACTTCCAACCAAACTCCCAGTGTTTAGCAACAGAACTACTCAGCCACTGGTGGACCTCAATATGTATAGAATTAACAAATGTCGGCATATTATATATGTAACTATGGAAAGATTGCTAATATAATCTACAAAATACATTTCTCATAATTTTTTAAAAATAGCATTCTTTTCTACATTTAAAATGATTTTTTTTAACCTCAAAATTTCGTATTTTGTCCGATTTTAAATCAGAAATGTGTACATTTTCTTTTACAGTTTAGTTAAAATATAGTTTTAAGATATTTTCAAATGTCTATTTTTTGAATTTTTGCCCGAAAGCTTTCATTAACTTCTCTTAATTTCTTCATTTTGCTTTCCTTCTGCACACAATCCAGTTGATTTATCATCGATTCATTGATTGATGTTAGAACATTTATATAAAATGATTCTTAAAGATTCTATTATATTTTTATTAAAAATAATAAATGGATTTAGTGTAAATCTACATAAAGATTATGTATAAACAATCAGTTTTCAGAGGGAGTCGTGGATAAATTTTTTGGTTTCTTCATAGCAAAATGACTTATATCAAAATATTATTCTGGATTATTGTATAGTAGAGATTATTTAAACGTCATATTTATGCAAAGAATATTATTAAATCAATACCATTATGGAATTTAAATGGAAATTCAATGATAGAGAGGATGAAAGTTCTAGCGCCGGTAGGTGACGACAGAGAAAAGTCTCATAATTTTGGCTGAAGAGGGACACAAGTGCAAAATGCATCCAAAGATAGATAATGTTAATATAATGTAATTTAAAATAAATCTGTATGCCTAATATCTGTGTTTGTTAATCAATGTCAGTTTTCGGTGTGGTAAGTTAGGTATTTATATACTTGCACTCTATATATGTAAGCAGAAAGCTTTGAAGTGTATGCGTATATCGTACATTTCATTACATACACACAGGTATGTGCTGCTTAACAACAGTGTATAATCTGAGAAATTGTTAAGAAGCATCATAGAGTTTACATAGACAAACCTTGTATGGTATAGGCTAGTACTTGTGTAGAATATACATAATACAGTTGTAACATATCTAAATGTAGAAATGTGTAGTTTGTTACAAATTTTTCAGCTCTATTATAATCTTATCTGTCATTAAGTGATGCATACGTACATATTACAGTAGATCTGTTTTTACGATATAATCAGTTCCTAAATCTATTTCGACTGGGTTACGACAATCAGAGCTGATAAAAATCTTATCGGTTCTGATTAAGTCATAATCTATGTTCTTACAATTCAATAGGTGTTAAGCAAGCTGTTGTAAGTCAAACTAATTTCTCCTTGGCTCTGTGTTGTAAATTGAAGTTCCGTTTCTAGAAGTAGTTTGAAATGTATAGTGTATGCTTTAGTTTTTACAGGATAAGAGACAGAGAGGGTAGTCCGTGGTTCAGTTTAAGCCATACGTGGACTATATAATTGTGAAAACCACTAATTTACAGCATTCTTTTCTGTAGCCATGTAATCCTTTGTAGTATCTTTTTAATATTAGAAAGGATCGCCCGAATTTAATCTGGATTCTTAAGCAAAATTTCCAGATATTTATAGGATCATTTCATTATACATTATTAATAATTGAATCTTCAAACCATAATACGTGAAGAAAAATGAATTATTGTTTCATATTTATAATATTGATGTAATATTATATTTAAAATGAGAGTTTCGAATGCATTTAATAAAAAATTTTATTTTTTTTAGGTCAAGTATTTGATTATGAGTATTAAAACATTGAGCTTATGAATCAATTTTATTAAAACAACTGAATGGAGCAAGAAAATGGTAATTACAGAGACATTTCAAATCAGAAGATTCCGTCGAAAATCGAAATACCTTTATTTCATGTACGACAGAGGTATAATTGGGACTGCGGCGTTTCGGCCGTGATGATGGTCTTGTGGTACGTACCAATTTCTAGTATGTATAATATCGAGACACTAAACACTTTTCATACTTTTCCTGCAACTAAATATAATCAAAACAAATGTTTTCGGCCTAATTGATAAGCCCTCGATGGGTTTTTAAATGGAGATTCTATTTAAAAACCCGACGTCAATGTGAAAGATATTTTAATGTCTTGATATACTGGTGAAGTTCCAGCTTCAACTATTATTGGTATTTAGAATACAATAATTATCATTATAAGAAGATTATTGTGGTGCAAATTAATTTGATACAAAAAACAAAGATTTATGTATTATAATATTTTATACATTAATACATTTTCTTGGTTCTCTTGTTAAACAAAAGCATTATTATGGTGAGTTCCAGTGCTGCAAATTGTAGTGTTGAGCTATGCCGTAACACTTCTCACATGTATTACTAGAAGTACTAAAAGCAAAGAAACTCTACGTTGAGAAAGAAGAATGAGTGCCACAAGAAAAAAATTATTAAATTGGGGGTGCCACTATTAGATAAAAGATTAAAAAATACCGTCTTTATGAGTAGCCAAACCATTACAGTCTATCAGGATCTCACCAAACTCATCTTTGTTGAATGGGGTATAGATACTCTATATTGTCTGTGTTTATTATTCGCATGTTTAGTTTATCAAACTTTTATTAAGAACAAATCACAATGTTGAGTACTCATCAGATAAATAATAAATTAACGTAGGATAGTGTTGCCACCCATCCAGTTTTCACCCAGACAGTCCAGTTTTTAATTCATTGTCTGGGTTAACAATTAATTTTGCCTGGAATTTCGTAGAAATTGCGAAATTATGACAAAACAAAGTACTAGCAAATACTTTTATAAATTTACTTTATTTTAACAGCAAAAGACTTCACATTCTCACCGAAAGTTAATTCTCCATCTTACGCTGAGGTACGTCACAACCTGTCGACCTTTTTGTTTTTTTTTTTTTTTTGCTTCTCAGCTTTTTAAAGCTAAGTTATTTCATATCTTAATTTAAGTTGCTCCTACACAAGTCTAACTGGTTTAGAACTGGCATGCACGTTATTCTTTGCATGGTAAAATAACATTGTGCATGCGTCGGGGACTTCTGTTCGAACAAACCCGACCTGCCGTCCAGGTCGGCAATTTTGAAAAGGTGGCAACATAACGTAGGATGACTGAACAAACTTTATAATATTGGCTCATACATGAAGTCATTATTTATAGCTTTAAGTAGAAACTATAAATATTATGCGACTATAGGAAGCCAAATAATAGCAATTAAGTTCGAAAATTAAGTTTTTGACCCTCGGCGAAAGGAATGCGCCGAGGGTCAAAAAGGCCCACTCTACCACTGGCCCCGTACGAGCTCTTGTTGGTTTCGCAAATACTTGTACCTTGGATGTAGCCACCATTGAAACAACCTTTACAACATATGTAGTAAATTTTCCAAAATATCCATACATTTAACCAAATAATTAAGCTGACTCTAACTAATTTTGGATAAATCTGATTTCACCACATGAATAAACGTACATTTTAGTACAGTTTTCCACCATTAGTTGACTTTGGAGAAAATACAGATTTAGCGGTATCGCAAGTAGACGATTCAAGTGTTCAACTTTCTTGAAATGTTGTAGATATTTATTCGGCGCCGGCACTCGGCCCAGGAGTGACAAATTGGAAAGGATATCTTATCGTACTCGATGTGAATGAAATAACAAACGTTCTTCTCCCATGATAGTATAATTAGTGTAGACCTTTCTTCGTGGAAAAATTTAATAATAATCTGCATCGGGAAAATCCGAGAGCTTTCCCACTAGCTATTGTCCTTCTTTATCTTGTTGTGTCTTGAAATCCTGTTGTCCTTTTCTTCAGTCATAATGCATTTAAATGTTTTTGGTACTTTCTTTTCTATTTATTTTTCACTATAATTAATTTAAAGCACTGAATGCATGTTTGAGTTAATACAATTTAATTATGCATAAATGATACATACAATACATACATAATGATACGTATACCATTATTATGCCGTATTTTGCCCGAGATACTCGTCTTCTTGCAACAGTCTCATTCGTTATTAAATGTATTGTATTTAACCAAGATGCGTGTTACGCTCGGAACGATAGCATTGGCATACATACCGGTCGATCTTTATTCTTCAAATGGTATTCGACTTTGAATACGGTAAAATATTAATTTAGCGATTACGTATAAAGAAGTAATAAATCTTTGCTAAAAAATGCATAATTGTAAATAAGTTATATCATTTAATATAATACACATTCTTTTGTTTTTAAGTGAAGAAGATCAAAAGTATTTATTAGAAAATTTAGAAAAAATTTCATCTGAAGAAGAATTTGAAAAAAGGTATTTACTTTAAATGATTTCTATTGTATAGTAACTGTTCATCTAAAGTTGTGTTAAGCATATTCTATAATTTTTAATCTTTATTGGAATATACATATACTTAATATTTACATAAATAAACACCCTTTGAAAATCAGCCCTCGAGGTTATTCTCGGATATAGGAAGGCTTTTGCTGCTATAATTTTTGAAATGACAACTTCCTTCAAAATAAAGATTGGGGAATGAAGATATCTCTCTACATGACTAATCAATTCATTAAGATAAACTAATTGATGTTATGATAACACTCTTGACGATTACCCTGCCGAAGATGTGCACTCTTGTTAAGCATGCAACAAATTGTTGAGCATTGAAACGAGGTGATGTCAAAAGAACAAACTTGTAAAAACGTTCAAAGTTTAGAATCTCTGCTAACATTCTGTAATGATTGACGCTTGATGCAGGCCCGAAAAAGACCGAAAACATTCCGTCTTTAATTGACTCCAATACATATTATTTGCTGGTAAACTATGCATATGGTGTTTAGTTTTAATTTCTGTGCATTCCAAATTTTGCAGACTTGTAAATTAATCTCAGGATTTATCTACAGAAATATCCAGTATAAAATCAAGCCATAGTTTTTAGTCATTTAACAAGCGTGTGATCAACTGAGCAAGCAAATTGGAATTAACCTTACAGTTCAGATTTAAAATCAATATAATGTTAAATAAACTAGTTTCTGCTGAAAAAGAAACTTCATCAGTTGCTTTAGATTAATTAGAGCCAAATATTAATCCAAGATATTTATAGCTGTTCTCATTGCTTTGTTCTGCAACAACCAATGTAATTTAATGCTTAACTTCTTTACGACAGGTAAATGATGTACATACGTTGTACTGTATATGTGCACATCATTCTCGAAGTGTCTCCAATATAAGCTAGCCAACGTCGAGCAAAAATTTCTAGTGACATTAATTAGCCATAAGTGAAAACGAGTGGCTTTAGCCGAGAAGAACTATACCTCTGACACTTAATCTTCTCATCCATTTCTGTGCCAGAGTACTTATATCTGCAAATTAAAAAATGTACACCGTAACCTATGCATATAGTTTATCTATATGCATAGGTCATTATCCTATGGGCAAAATGGGCAATTTTCTGGACCTCCACTAACAGGGGGCTCCAAACTAATCTTTTATAAGAAAATATTTGTCAAAAAATTTCCTGAAAGAATAATGTCTGAAGTCACCACTGAACACGGGGACATCTAATTCTAATTTGCCTGGGTGCCATGAAGTTAATTATCTGAGAAGTGTACTACATACACCAATTGATGGAGTAACTATCCGAGTTTCATCTTCCATCTGCGTTCGACTGTCTTGTCATCTATGTAATTTTTAGAAAGTGTTATTATGAAAATTGGAACTTTGCAACAGAGAAGGTGTTTTGTTTTCTTCAGTTTGCAGTCAGAATTACTTGTCATTGTGCAACTCACGTAGTATGCAGGAGCTGTAGAATTGTGACTGCTGTGGAAGGAGTGACAATGGATATACCATGGCAAGCATAGGAAGAATTTGAGTATTGGTTGGGTATGTGTGCCATGTGACAGGAGGTACACACTTTGAGAAATTGTGATGGATAAATGTAAAACTTGGATAGCTTTCCAATATTTCAGTGTACAACATTGTAGGATAATAATTAACATAATTACTCCATGCACAGAAAGTTAGAGCTTCTTCAAATAAGTTTCACAAAAACCTTCCACTCTTTCTCTAGCAGTTTCTTAAATCCATTATATGGAAGAACAAACGTTTTTGGCCATCTTAAATGGCCTTCTTCGGGTACTATAACATGTATAACATTGGAATGTCAGTTAACAGATATTCGAATGATGTCATTGTTTACAAAATGTTTCTTCTTTCTTATGAGGTCATAGTGAAAACAGACCTTTTGTAAACATCTATAACATTGGAACTGACGTTCCAATGTTATAGATGTTATAGTACCTGAAGAAGGCCATTTAAATGACTGAAAACATTTGTTCTCCTATCTTATGGACTTAGGAAACTGCTAGAGAAAGAATGGAAAGTTTTTGTGAAACTTAACATAATTACAATAATTAAAATGATAGCATTCTTTTTGGGAGATATATTATAAATACTTTTGTAAAATATAGTAACATTATTCAGAAAATACTACACATTGTTAAGTTTTACTTCAGTATATTGTTAATACACAAATTATTATTATTTAAAACAAACTTAAATGAAATTTTATTATAATAAACTTGTCTGATGTTTTCTTAGTACATGGACTATTGACTTAGCGTATCTGTTGCTAAGATTTGGCATTCGTCATCTGTACTGTACCATAACCTGGGGTGTTAATCCTGGTTATACTAGAGAGGTAAGCTCCTTCCTATGTTTATACTTTTAAGTTAAAATTACTATTTACAGTATGTACTTTTTAAAATTGTCATATTGTATTAATAAAAATAAATTTTTCAGATATTTGCTAATTATTAACAATACAACCGATGCCTAAATCAATTACTAAACATAATCTGCTATATTTGTTGTATCGCAATCCATGTATAGAGATTAAAATATATGTATACAAGATGAATAGTAAAGTCCTTATACACTGATGCAGCAGCACACACAAACTATGAAAAAGGGGAGTGCAGGCTATAAAAAAAAAGGCATTGTACAGTACATTGCGCAAGGAACTTCAAACTCAACATTGATTCGACATTGGATCAGTGATCCCACAACATGGTGCTGGTTGCACTAACTTGAAAACAGAGAATGGGGTTTTGGTCAACATATGACAAAATTGCATGGGTCAATGGATAAATATCATTCATTAGTTTTTTTTTATATTTGCAGAATAGGTTGTCACAAATTTTCTGTTGTTTAGGGAACCTTGAGGATTAGGAAAAGGTCAACCAAGACAAAAAGGGGCATGTGCCCCAATGTACAGGCACTCCTGCTGACATGTGAGCAATGAACAACATATGACGTATAGTAATGAATGCTGCATGAAGACATAGAAAAATGGGAAATACACATTACAAATGAACATAAAAATACAACTTTTTTTCACACTATTCATGTATCCAGGGTGTACTAAATCAGTCATGCTCTACAACTTTGTAATTAAGTTTTTTTCCATATTATGCATTGTTTTCAAGATAGAAGTGTTAACTTACAAGTTTGACTGCTTGGTGCACACAAGTAGTCTTGTCTTGTAGCATGTGTTTACTTTAGAATAACTATATATTATATTCATAACTGTAGCTATCTGCGCTCATCAGTTACTTGGGTATAAGCACACTAAGCATCCTGAATTTATGAATTGATAAAGTCCTGTGAGCGTTAATCCGTTTATATTAATTCTAAATTAACACGTTTGTTTGGTATGTAGTAATTGTGGATTTGAGTCCCTTTTCGGATCAACTTTCGTGTTCAGAATTCTCAAATTATTAGAAAGTAATTTTGAATTAAATAATTAATCTCTACACGTGATGACATTACAATTACTATCTTTAATTATTTTCAGACTACGTTAAGGTTAATTTATGATGATTTAGTCTGATATTTGGTGTTTATTTCTTCAAATAGGCAGCTCATAACATTAATTAAAAATTTATTTTGAACTATTATATTACCATAAATTAAGATTATAATTTTTTTTATGTATTCTGTTTTTGATTATTGTTAACGTTATAAATTTTGCAGACATTTTACGAGCAAGTTCTTTCGAGAGACGAGCAACGGGTCAGCGAAAAATTTTCTCGTGCGACGGAAATCGGAGTCAATGTACAATTGAGGTAAAATTAATTATCGTTTCTAAATTGTTAACGAGTTTATTTTACAAAACTAAATAAATAAGTATCAATAAATCAAGTTTAGCAACAGTCATACATCTTGAAACCAGGCAAACTCTTCATTATGTGATAAGAGTGGGTAGTTGTCAACATTTACTAGAATACATAACTGTAGTTGATGATAATGAACGTTAATGTGTAATGTCATCAGAAGTCATTCCATAACACACTAAACTTACTATAATCAGTAATGACGGTTAAAATTGGGGTGAAACGTAGTAACATTATATATGTTACACCTATCCAGTTTGTTTGTCTATCGTTAAAAATAATCAAAACTATTAAATACTCGACTCAAAGAAAGTAAAGGTAGAAAATTAATGAATACAGGACAATGTAAGAGTAATATTTTTAACAAAAGGCTTTAAAATTTTAATGTTACTTCCAAATCTTGTGACTGTGATGATGGATTTGACATCATATCTAACTATTTGTTTGATTTCTGTTGACGTAACTGTGTTAATCTTAACTGGCATGATATATATAATAATACTAATTTTGTAGACACACTAACACCAATAACTAACTATTATAGTGCTGCTCGTTACTCAAGTGTCTTTATATTCTTGTTTATTTATAGCTTCGGAAGCTTCGTCTTTTCAAGACGGTCTTGAATTGTCCTTTGAATATGTATACTTATGAACACGGTCTTTTCCTTTGAATAATATAACAAAAGAAGAAATGAATAGAAAGAAAATTTTTAGTGCCACTAAGATTTATAAAGAACAATTTGATGAAGAGTAAGTCTGATGAGTAACAAATTTACAAAATGGTAGTAATTTGTCAGTTTGCTTAATCCATTATAAGCAACGGATCGGATCGATCGAATAGGATAGAATAAATTATCGAGCTGCCGTGTCTCGTTAGCCGTACCACTCGTCTTTGTTTTGATACATTTTAATGCATTCTACTCGAGTAATTTTAAAATTGCACCCTTTTGTAGGTTCAGAGCATAACAGTGTACAAACTAATGGGGAGGGGTATATGCCCTGGGCACCGACCTTGGGGGTTCTGAAACGAGTCTATAGAATTAAGTCTGCAGGAGTTTTTTGTTTTTTCTTAACTGTTAGTTTAAATATTGTCTTACTTTTATGACAATGTAAAGATTCATGTATTTAATCTCTCTCTCCAAATTAAATATAAATTCAAGAGTAATTTATAATTATTTTTTATGAAATAAAATTATATATATATATATATGTTATTACTATTATAGGTCTGTGGATTTGTCCGAAATATTGTTACAGTTACAATTAGGAAATCCGGCGATTATATTAGTAAATGCAAATCTTCTTTATTGTGAAAAATGTCATTTTAAGGTATGAAATATTTTAAAATTTCTTTTGCTTTTTCCTTATTTTCTTTAATATCATAAAAAAGCACTGAATAAGTAAATGCCGACAGAACAGTCATTTTAATTACATAATTTTTGTAATTAACACTTTAAAAAGTTTCCTGTTTAATAAAAGACGGATACAGCAGTCTCTACATCTGTCACGTTCAGTAATCTGACATTCTGCAGAGTGGCGCGCACAAAATTTTTGTATTACCACTTGTCAATGTGACAGAGAGACACGATATACTGTGTCAGTTGCTAGATGTTTCTTGCATATCTGGTTGGCAAAATAGTCACAGTTGTGATTAATATGGTAAACTAACCTGCGAACAATGTACTGTAATTGTATTTTTTTTAATCCAAATTCCAGTAGTCTGATATTTATCAAATTACAGAGACATTACTATACGATGAAAAATGACTGGTTAAAATTGGATAATTACTTTTTGTTCCCTCCACATCTTCTCTAGTGCCAGCATCAAAATAGATTATTTAATAACTTATAGAAGTAATTCATGATTAAAGTACTATTGAAATGTTGCATACATTCCAGTAGGCATCAAACGGTGCCTCGGTGAACTACGACATACTGCAATGCATTCCAATACTTCCCGAAGAGTTTGTAGGTACGGCGACCAATGCACATTGCACTCATCAGGCTGTGGATGTGGTGAGCTCTGACAAAGCAATGTGGCCTCCTCCTCCTGTCATATTATTAACACCATTTTTACTACTCATCTGTATTAACCCAAACTTATTTTGACAAAATAAGTCGGCAAATGCCGCAACATTCCAGTAAAAGCTTATTAAACCATTCATTAGTGCACTGGTCACGGCCAAGACTGATGTATTTGTTTTTTAGTACTTTGAAAATGGGTACAAATATGCATCTGATTAAAATTTTCAGAAGTAAACAATGTTCTTCAACTGTAATTAGCTCAGGTGTTAAACTGATAACTAACATTAATATAATTAAAATTAGTTAAGGTTATTGTTATTAATGGAATGTTAGCGCACACAGATAATTATAATTATAATATTTTCTTACAGTGTGTGCCTCAGCTTTTGAATTGGTGTTGCATGTTCTCTTATCAAGGTAACAAAATGTTTTCATCAAATTTAATTATTGCATAAATGATAAATGTTGATAAAAAATTGACTTATTTTTTAAAATTATCTAGGCCATTACATAGTGGCGTGCGGCTATAATATGACGGAAAAGAAAATTTTATATAGAAATCCCACGCTTACTAATAGTAAGTATTACTTTCTTACTGATTAAACTTAGTAATAATATGCTTCAACAGAAATATTACAGAACAAGATAAAAATATTCAATGTCTGTACATCGCTAGCTCTAAAAAAATGCTTTTTAGTGGCGGAACAAGAGTTTCGAAGGCAACCATATTTGAATACATTCCATTTTCGATTTTGCAAATGACAAACTTCTCAGAAATAATTGTACACTTTAAATATTTAAGAAAAAGTTTGACAACATTCACTCTAATTTTAAGTTAAGTTGCAATTACATTTAACTTGTGGAAAATATCATCCAGCTAGGATGATATTTTCCACAAGTTATATGGATGGTGCATACCAAATTTACAAGGATGAGTCAAGAGCAAGAATAAATTTATTATTCACAAAATACATTGAGCAGAGTCCAGGTTGATAATGGGGACTACTTCAGAAAAATTCCATGAGTCGTATGCACTAGGCCCAATATGTCTGTCAGTCCTGGAAGATGTGCTAAAACCAGTCTTTTAATGTCGTCTTCAGAATGGCCAATGGTGAGACGAAACACTGACTTACAGCTTCATTTTCAGAAGAAGGAACAAAAAATTTAGTTATGCAGAGCAAGGTCCAGGCTGTATAGAGGGTGTGCACACATTTGGTGTTTGATGGTTTGATACACATTTCCTGTGGTCAAAGAAGACCCAGGGTTGTTTGGTCTGAAGGAAAGGTACTGGTGATTTTCCTCTTCAACTGATGTGGAATGATTTACCAACATACAACAGTTACTGGACAGTTTTGAAGACCCTGGACAAACACCTGATGAAAATGCCTTGACTTCATCCATCTCGTTGATATTATACTCCAACAATAACAAGCCCTCGCTTTGCCAATGTTGTTGTCCAATATTTGACACTTTCTTTCATTTCCTCGTGTTAAATTGGCACTGTGGGGCCAATATTTTGGCTCATCAACAGTGGTTCTGTGATGATGTCAAAAGATGGGTTCCAGCATGTTTTCCAGGTCTGGCAGACATGTTGGGCCAAGTGCATACAACTGAATGGGGATTACTTCCAAAAATGCCACATCAACTTAGACCCTGCCTAATATCAATGATCAATAAATTCATTCTCACTCTTTTTTGACTTGCCCTTGGAACAGGAAAACTTACTGAATTTACATGACCATGTAAACTTTGGGGTGTATGGAGTTTGTCGTCACCAGAAAGCCAAATCCAAGGAGGGTGTGCATGTAAAGCCTCATCTGGAACTTCACAAAAGTATTGACTTTTTCTTAAAAATTTGTTTTATCTTGTTAGTTTTGACTGAGGATTAATCAAAATAGACTTAATAAAGCCTCAGTTTATTATTGTAATCATTGTCTAGATCTTACAATACTTCTATGTTAAAAGGGAATCTGCATCTGCAGTGGATGTACTTATTAAATATTTGACATAATAATGCTAGGGCTTTTTTTGATTTATATTTTAGCTTATTATGGGTAGGATCAATCCTATCTAGAATAATTAGATCATATTTTCTCCTCTATTTTTTCTTAACAATGTACACTTTAACAAGATTTGGAACATTCTATATTTCCTTATGTGATATGGCACGTAAATGAAGGAAGTAATACAATAAACAGATATAAAATTTGCAGTATTTACGAAACCGTGCAGGTACTTATTCTGCAACTTGAACACTAATTATATAGTGTATTTACTCGGACACATGGCAAATTTCATCACTAATTTTTATTCCGTCGACTGAATAAAAATTAGTGATGAAATTTGCCATGTGTCCGAGTAAATACACTATATAGTTAGTGTTCAAGCTGAAGATATAAAATTTATTTTACCCTGGCATAGAATTGCCTAAAATGTCAAATGAAAAATATTTTTTCAGTTGTAATATTTGTACAATACATCTCTATGTAAGAACAAGTCAAGACGACAACTGTACTTGTCGGCAAAGTATAATTTCTAATGGATTTTTGAAACAAAATATTTATAAGCTGTATTTTGACGCGTAAACTTTTTTTAAATGAAAAAAAAATCTCGAAAAAATTATTCCTGTATGATGACATTAAATCGTATAAATTCAAAAATTCCATTTTAATGGAGAAAGTTTTCTGTTTCCAGAAATATGCATCATGCCTTTTGAAGATTTTGATAAAGCAAGGAGAAGTTTCGGAACAGACGAAGATGTCATCTTCGTGTACAAAAACAGATGATTACAATTACGTTTCGTAACTTTTAACAATTTTTTAATGTCAAAATTTGTCTCGATTAACAACATTTCATAATTTTAAAAAAATAAATTTCTCGCTAGCAACAATTTACTTAGAATCAAAACTGTCCTTTCGGTTTAGGCACTTCTGTTTCTTTGTACTCCCGACAATTCACTCTCCGATAACGTAGGGTTCGTAATCTGGTTGGACGACCTCGTAGAGTGAGTCGCCATACAATTCCAGACGTTGAGTCATCTGCAAAATAAAAATATCAAAAGACCGAAACAAAAAAACAAAAAGTCGGATCGGCCGTAGAAACTTCTGTATGTAAATATATTTTTTATGTATACGAGATATTGTCTTAGTATATTCATAGTCATATTTTTTTGTTTAAAATTTACATCCTAATAAATTTTGAATAACAATAAATTGGATTTAAATGTTAAATTTGTTAGGTTATGAATCACTTAAATGTGAATGGAACTGAAAATTGTGCAGGTCGTCATTTTGGTGACAAAGAATATAAATCATCACACACACACACTAGTAGTGATTTTCAAGCTGCTCTTGAACATCATTAAAGCATATTGTATGAAGATCACGTTTTTCTTTCAGATTTAAATTGCCCAATAAGTCATTCACAACAAGAAACCAATTTAAACCTCTCTTAATTATAACAAAAATATACTTACTCTGAAACCCCATTTATCTTTCATCTGTTGGCATAGATTCAAGTCCATTTCAGCGATCAGTAGACCATCCTTCAATCTAGACAGACCCTAAAAATGATGGAAAATAAATATAAATACCCAGAGCATTTTTCATTGAGAATTAAATCATAATTATGAGATAGTGCTGGAGCCCAGTTTTATGAAGCTATTTGTGCTGTTAAACACAATGGCAATTCTAAAGGCTGACACAAACGAGTCGACACGACTGCTTCGACACGTAGACGTGCCGAGTTTTATATAACACGAGCATTTGCCACCCCAAATCCGCCATTCATTTACAGACAAATTTGCTTAGACCAGTTTTGCACCAAGCTTTAAAATTCTACGTTCTGGCAGTAGGATATTAAAAAAGTCTGTTGCAAGCACTTTTCAATGTTGAGATTTTCAACAAAATTATAACAAGATATTAATCTTTATCACGTTCAAATATATTTGGTACTAAATATCGTATGAAAATTTTTACTTACGGGTGTTCTCGTGCCATCCGGAGCAGTAATGTAGCTGGATCCTGTATTTAGAAGCAAGTAACTTTACAAATGATGACAATTTTAGGCATTTATGGTTTAACATTTAAGCAAAAAGTGAAAAATTTTTACCATAAAAATATCCAAAATCTTTATGAGCTGAAATGAAACATTCGCATTTACTTGTCACAAATAAAAAGTATTTACAATTCTATACATTAAAAACTCACCGGGCTTTCCGTCTGCCGACGTAAATTCCCTAGGAAAAATTTCCTGCACGCACGTTAAATTTCAAATTAAAAATGTTATTTCTTTCTTTAACAACAATGTCAAAATAAATAATAATAAAGAATACAAACCGTTCCGACTCTGTTGATGGCACACGTAAAATAACTGTTGGCTATGGCTGCATTTCTCGCTTCTATGGACCACAATGGCTCGCTGAAAAAATAAATTTTGAAGAACGATTGTCATCTCCAAACCATTATGAATTTTTAATTGTGTAAATGTCAACTTGTGTTTACAAAAAGATAAAAGTGCTAGTTGTTCTCAAAGGCTAGAGAACCAAATTAGAGAAAAGAACAACTGAATAATTTATTTGTAAATCTTCCATTGATGACTAAGCTTGGTTTACACTTGATTTAAACCAAGTTCAAAGTTTGGTTCCAAAGCTAAGTTAGAATGCAATGGTTTTGAACACTAATGTAAAGAAAAGAAGGTTAGTTTGACCAATTGACTTTATTTCTTTATCTTCGCCTTTTCCCATGTTTATATGTGGTCGGCATTTCTTTCTCTAATACGTTTCTTCCATTTCTCCCTATCAAGGGCTTCTTCTTACTTAAGTCCCTTCTGGTTCAAGTCTTCTTCTACCTTATCTTACCAATGCATCTTTGGTCTTCCTCTTTCCTTTTACTACCAGTTTTCCTATCTTTCCAACATAATTGTCACTTCTTCACTCTATGTGACCAAACCACTTCAACCTACATTCTTGAATCTTTTTGCTCAGGGGCCCACCTTAACAGAACCTCCAATAAAATCATTCCTTTGACACACTACACATCCATCTCAACATTCTTATGTCTGCTACTTCCATCTTTCTTTCTTGGGCTCTTGTTATTGCCCATGTCTCCACTCCATATAACTTTGAAGGTCTAACTACTGATTTATACAATTTTCCTTTTCCTTTCAGACTGCAGTTAACTTTCTTGTCGCATAACACACCACTCAGCTTCCTCCAGTTCATCCATCCACATTGAATTCTATGCTGCACCTCCGATTTCAATCCTCCTCCATTTTCACAAATGTCCCAAGATATATAAAACTCGGAACCAAAGGGAGCGGCACATTTTGGATTTTAATATTACACTCGTGTCTACCATTCAGAATCACGTATGCTGTTTTAGTTCTGCTAATCTTCATGCCTCTTTCTTCCAAAACTTTCCTCAAATCTTCCAGTTTCTTCTCAGCCTTGGTTTGGAAAAGTTCACACAGCACATCATCATCCACAAACAGCATACTCCACGGAGCCTCACACTTTACATCATACACCAACATGTCCATTGTTAGGTCAAACAAATAATGGCTAAGGACCGATCCCTGATGTAAACCAACATTAACGAAGAACCCTTCTGTAGTGCCCACACTAATCTTAACTTGGGTCTCTGCTCCCTCGTACATTTCCTTGACGAGCCTAACATATTTTTCTGGAACATTCTTTTCCCTCAAACATCTCCATACCTCTTGCCTTGGTACTATCATATGCCTTTTCTAGATCTATGAACACCATGTGCAAATCTTCCTGCATTTCCCTGTGCCTTTCCATCAGCAGTTTTAGAGCAAAGATAACATCAGTTGTACTCCTTCCTGGCAAAAAGCCAAATTGTTCCTCTCCAATCTCGGATTCCTGCCTAATCCTTTTTTCTACAATTTTCTTCCAAATCTTCATAGTATGGGACAATAACTTTATACCTCTGTAATTTCCGCAATTCTGTATGTCTTCTTTACCTTTAAAGATCGACACCAGAATGCTCTTCCTCCATTCATCTGGGATCTTCTCCTGCTGCGAGTTTCTTCGTAAGGTCCCAGAGGATATCAATTCCCTCCGTACCCCAAACCTCTTCAAGCCTCAACTGGAATCCGATCAGTGCCTCCTGCTTTCCCCACCTTCATTTTCCTGAGCACACTTTCCACTTCTTCTCTGCTAATATCTTGCATCACTTCATCACTTGCCTCTCCATTCTTGTATACAGTTTTGGGATTTTCTTCATTCAATAAATTCCTAAAATATTCTTTCCATCTTTCTTTGACCCTTTCATAATTTTGTAATACTACTACTTTATTATCTTTAATCAGTTTAATAGAGGTGAAATCTCTTGATGCCTTATCTCTTGCATTGGTGATTCTCATCAACTGCCTTTCACCACCTTTCCTTTCGAAAACTTTATAAGCCTCTTCTAAAGCCTTTGCTTTCGCAATAGCCACTTCCTTTTTAGTCATTTTACCGTATTAGCCCGAATATAACGCGACCCCGAATTTAACGCGACTCCAAAATTTTCATAAAGATATTTAGAAAAAAAAATAATACTCATAAAAGAATTCAAAGAAAGTAAAATTCAATCAGATAAGCATTTATTTAGGTATTTATAGCTAATAACACAGCTTACATTCATGTCAATAAAATTAAGTAATGTAAAACAAAATTAATATTGCGTAAGTAACAACAAAAAACGGAAATGCTTATTCAGAATCTGAACTGTTTTCAGAATGAGAACTCATTGACTTCCGTTATTCATTATTGACTTTCGCGTTAGGGGGTAAAGCGGGTCTATTGACAAATTTTCTCGCAGTAGTACGAAATTTCTACTGACTTAACTTGAATGAGTCATATTTCTTCCCCATTTACAAACAAACCCGATGGCAATCGGTGAAATATGAGATAAATTACAGCGAGTTGAAATTTGATATGTTTATTTTTTGCGTTTTACGTATCAAATTACATTAAATTCGACACAAATAAAGCATTTTTGTCAATATAGAAATATTTTACATTGTTTAAAAGTAGAGAAAATAAAGAAAAGAAAGATGTAATAATAATTTTTCGAGCGAAGCCAAAAATTTCACAATTTTAAGATAAAAAATGGCGTCTGTGAGAGCCCACGTGACTAAAAGGCGGTCGAAAAATCACGTGACTAATGAACTTCGAACAAGCGGAGACATAGCCTTACTATAGTAGCGCTATGCAAACAAAAGCGCAGGCCTACTAACTAGATCACATGGTTGTTTTGAAGTGGTCGGTCGAGCTAGGTCTGACGTTCAGTCGCGTTTCAATCTCTGTAGGAAAATGTCCTTGTTTATATTACATTCCATTACTTAAACCCCGAATTTAGCGCGAGTCGATTTTTTAACGGAAAATAAATGGTCGAAAAATATCGCGTTATATTCGGGCTAATACGGTATTTGCCAAATGGTAAGTTTCTTTATCTTCCAGCTTTCCCATTAAATCTTACTTTTTCTTTGCCTCTTTCCTTCTGGCGATCTCTTCCCTGAAGTTTTTCCCAACACCTCGTCTCCAACTTTCAAAATGCAATTACTATTCAGCAACCGCCATGTTTGCACATCATCCGGAAACTGGATTTCTTTTAACACTTTTACCTTAAACTCTTTCCTTAATTCCTCCTCTTTCAATCTTCACCATTTGATTCTTTGTTCAATCTGGCTAACACAATTCTCACACAATTGCCCATAAGAAAGCCACAATCCACCAGCAGGACTATGTTGTGCAGCAACACTTTCTCCATTTAACACCTTACTGTTTCTCACTTCTCTCAGATGTCTCCTGTGGCACAAGAAAAAATCAATCTGGCTGGATCTATCTCCACTCATGTATGAGAAGAAAGTGAACCAACTGGTTAGAAAGTAGGCGTTAACTAGTGCAAGGTCAAAAGCCACAGCATGATCGACTAGACTTTCTTCCTCTCCATTCCTTTCTCCCACACTCCACCTCCCAAGAACTCTTCTTTCCGCATTCTTCCTCTTCCCGACATGACTAAATCACCCCCACAGATTAATCTCTTTCAAGTCACGAATCGTTTGACTCATAACTTTGTTTTTAGGATGTAATATAAATTAATTGGCTCTGCTAATAAAGTTCAGTGTAAATTATTGTAAATTTGGATAACGACACAACCTAAGAAAATAATTCCAAAATAATTTACCTTAAATTTCCCACTGTGGCAGAAGGATTGAAAACAATTTCTGCACCGTTGATACCGTACATCATCCAGTTCTGCGGATGGTGACGACCGTAACATATGTTAATTGCAATTTTGCCTAAAAAGGTAACGAGCACAAAGAGTTTAACGATTAATTCGTCGAAATGAGATGAAATTACATGCGTAGTAATGTGTGTTAATGTAAGGTATCCACTGGGAGGACGACAATATCCCATCAGTTTGTAAAAATGTTCAATTTTAAGCCAGCCCCACATATTCATTATTTTTCAAATGCCAAGCAAACATTTGGCCAATACCAAGTAGCACGGATGATTTACTAGTGACTAATATTCAGTATTTGCCATTTCCCAATCGTCGTCGGTATGTTGTGCCAAACGGGTAATTATTTGGCAATTGGCAAATGTGTGGAGCTGGCTTTAGAGGTATAGAAAGACACAATTCAAGGAAACAACCAAGATAGAGAGACATAATTCCCTCGGAAAAGAAAGGAGAACCATTAAATTTTACCGATTTCCAAAAAATTAGTTTGATTTTTCGAGCAGAAAAGATTCTGAACAAGAGTATTAGGTAAAATATTACAGAAAAGTTAGAAAATGTTCTTGGCTTAAGAAATTGGTGACAGATTAATCAGTATTAGATTCACCGATAATGTAAACCACCTTTCTTGCAAGTGGAATGTGTTAGAAGAATTAAAAAGCATGTCTGAAGAACATACCTTCAACAAAATGATACGTAACTACACGGATCCTACATTTAGAGTCGAGAAAAAGGATAAAATTCTTACGTTTAAAGGATATCTCCATACCCAACAGTATGATAAAATAGGGAAAAAAAGAGAAAGAAACACAATGCTAGATGACTCGGACAATAGACTCGCTCTTCACTATGGGAACAAATGAAGCAAATATAGTTGTAGTTTTACAAACTGCCGAATAATGGAATAGCAATAATGATAATGACGACAGAATGTAAAAGAATTAAAATTACCTAAACTATAAAAGATGACAAAAAGGATTTTTGAAGAAATTTGTAAGAGAAACAGCAAATAAAATATGTAAACAATTCTAATTAAGTCCTATTATTTAAAAACACAATTAGATTATCAAAATACGAAAGTAATAATTAATTTTCAAGTTATTCAATTTACGTACAAATGAAAAATACTTACCCCATTGTGTCTGAAACACGGGATGTCCCAAGTTTCCCTCCATGTAGTACGTGGACTGAAATAACAATCGATCTTAAAGTTTTGTCATTTACATAAATATTTTAACTGTACTTTTAAGTAAATACACTGAATAATCAATATCTATCATCACATTGGATACCAATAAATCAGGTACTATATTTTACAGCACCCTCTTCCAGCACAGATAAGTAACCTATTGAAGAATATTTAAGGAATATAGCCTGTGAGAGATTGCAACTTTACATACAAGACACAACAATTTTTTTAGCCTTTTTTTCTGGATAAACCTCGTCTTATATGTCATAAAACATGGTAAAAGTCATCTGGGATGTAATCGCAAATCCCCAACGTTAACATTTCAAATCAGTAGTCAATACAAAACATATCTTTCTTGCATACCCCAATGATACACATACTCGAGAAGGATCCATTAGCGAGTGCTACGAGTCTTTACGCGGAAGGCTCGGGTGGTACGCGAGCGAAAAAAAGTCGAGAACTGCCGACGTACATAATTTATCACCTTATATTTATTGGTATACAATTTTTACAAGCCTCGGATGTCAACCTTGGGTCTAAGAAGTTTGGCACACACGAAATCGTAAGTGATTAGAGTGATCTGACTACCACCACACTTAAGACTGCCAAGTTTAATATTTATTCCCTTTAAGTTTTACTAATATTTGTAGGAACTTATTGTATTCTTTACTAATTATCACCATATTGTTATCAGGACCATCCAAAGCATTTCAAAGGCATTAGTTCATCCAAAGAATGCCGAAATTGTGACAGTGGTTATCCTTGTTTGCCATATTTAATGACCCCATTTTTACATCTGCAGAATCATGTCGAAAGACAGTATAACAAAGCTTGTTCGGCAAGAAATATCACAGAGATTATTTGGGGTCTGGAAAAGACGATTTCCATGCATTGGAAGTTGTTTGAGAATTAAATTAGACAACACACTTAATATAATAATAGCCACAGCAATTTTGCATAATTGGGCCATTGATTTTAAAGAAGAGGAATTTATTACAGATCATTAAAATGAAGAAAGAGAAGAAGAAATTTCAACGACGAACGAGCAATCAATTTTGGGATCTGCTCTTCGAAGATCTATCGAACCGCAACATTTTAGTCGAACGAAACAGTACTTTAGGACTATGACAAAAGGTCCTTTTCGGGACCATATAATTTTGATAAAGAGTAAGCCTACCACAGACAAAATAATTCTCTTTTTATTCATTTTAAATAAAAATATTACTTAACGTATGTAACAAATTAAATAAACATTCATACAATTGTTTTATTCATCCATATTTCCTCAAAAAGATTTAAATTATGATTTCTTAATTTAAATTTCTTTTGGAAATATATTTAGTTTAATGTTTGTTCTACCAAATATTTGGTTATTTTACTTTAAAATCATCAGATTTGTTGACATTTTATGTATTTGATGTGGTTAAAAACAGTTTTAAAGTCATTATAAAATTTATTCGTAGAAAGCTGAGCTAGAAATATAAATTAATGTCTTAACTTTATTTACAAATTTCAAAATTTTATTTAAAACTTATATCTTGGACTTAACACATTACTTAGATATAAAATATGAAAAATCACAAACAATAGCTAAATAGCTATTTGATAATTAAAAAACACACCACGTATATAATTTTAAGTACCATTTTAAAATAGGACCGCTGCAGTGCTTCGGTTGGTGTTCCGCAAATGCGTGCCGAGTACCTACATCTGTCGGCTAGCCACAGACGTAATTATGGAAGCACTCGTTCGTTTTACATTTGTTCGTGTGTGTTTAAAATGCCTCAGACAATTGAAAATCCTGTCAATTGTGAAGTATGCACAGTGATTTGTTTTTTTAACGCAAAAGACACGAAAGTGGCCGACATTCGTCGGCAGATTAGCAAAGTGTATGGGAAAAATATTACGAGTGATGGAATGGTAAGAAAATTGGTTAGAACATTTAAAGACAGCCGTACTAATGTACACGAGGCGATCGTCTGTCATTACCGAAGACTTGGCGTAGAAAGTCGTTGCAAAAGTCGAGAAAACAGACGCTTTACGATTTCGTCATCTAAAAGAAAAAGCGTGGCAAGCTCGGTAAGGGGATCGTTTTGCTTCGTGACAATGCCAGTCCACACGTGGCTCGACAAACCCGAGATCTTATCGCATCGTATGGCTGGGAAAAACTCGATCGCCTTCCGTATAGCCCCGATCCGGCGACTAGCGACTACCACTTGTTCCTCCACTTGAAAAGACATCTAGACAGTCAACACTACGACGACAATGACAAAATTCCATGTTGCAAATCAGGCAGCGGGTTTAGGCATTTTAGAATGGAATTCAGAAGCTGGTTGTATGATATGAAAAGTGCCTTCATATTGGAGGATATTATATTGAAAAGCAGATTAAGGTATAGGCTTTCATGTAAGAATAAAATGATTTAAAAAATTGCAGTTGTATTTTTTTAATATCAAATTGGTACTTACTTAAAAAACACATCTCGTATATATATTTTACGTATGAATTATGCTTTTGTCTTTCTTTTATGCAATACAACTTACTGAAATAATCACACATTTCACTAAAAATTATAATCTTTATTTTCATATATTTTTTCTTTGATCTTCCATCATCTAATTGTTTATTAATACGATATGACCACTCTTAACTAAAGTTGTTGGCCCCGAAAAGGGCCACTTTAATATTTATAATAATTAAATGTATTTAACTTATAAGTTAAATACATTTATTTATTTTCTGGTAATTTTAGTTCTTGCAGAAGTTTCAACTTTTTTAACCTTAATACAGTAGAGCATCGATTATCCGACTCAATTGGGGACTGGGGTTGGTCGGATAACTGAAAAAACAGATAACCGAAAAGTATGAAAAAATACATTATTAGTATATCAAATGTAATTAGTATATTAGTATATCGCTATTTTATCATTAAAAATTATTTCTTTATTTTGCACAAAATAAATACATTACTGTACTATATATTGAAAAATACAGTATAAAACAAAAAATTTATATTCGGGTTACATATTTTACATAAAGTAAGCCTATACATTAGAAAAAGAAGTCCAAAATTTTCTTTTGTTTCACAGCTCAACGCTATCCAATTGTTGTTTTTAAAACGTGTGCAAGATTTAGCGGAAAAAAAGCACTCGCTTTTTTGCCGCTAAATCTCACACACGTTTTAAAAACAGCAATTGGATAACGTTGTTAAACAAAATTAAGCCTGGTTTAAATACTGGCCTCCCTTTCATGGTCGAGCCAGTGTTGCCAGCTAAAACACGCAAAAATTTAACAAAAATAATATTAAAGTAGCCAAGACACAGCCAAATATTGTAGCGCCACATCGCTAGCGGACATTTGAATTTGCCGACTAGAACGCGGTCGGATAATCGATGCTCTACTGTACCTCTATCTTAAGTCGTATCTTGTATCATTTTCTCTGTTTTTATGCCCTCCTCTATTAGCTGGATTTGGGCTTTTTCTAATGAGTAATACTATAAATATAATATGAATAATTATTTTTTAGAGAGCAATTGTTACTATTTAGTATTATTTTATCTGAATATTATTTAACATCTTCTTTTGGGTGATGGTGGATCATCTGCTACTTCCATATTTTCCCTGACAGCTGCATCACTTATCACTACAATCCTGAATTAGAGTATTCATTTGTAGCTGTAAATAATTAAGTATTATTTTCATATGTATTGATAAGTGGTGATGGTGGATCATCTGGATTGAGTAATGGTTCAATACTGTCACCCAAAACAGATAAAACCATTTGTATGGATTCAATGATAATGGTGCTGGTCCTACCTGTTATATGTGCAGCATGTCGGTTATTATCTGCCTTTTTTTATGGTGTCTATTTTTAATCACTTCCAGCAACCTATAACATAGATCATAAGATATACTTTTCTAGTAAATTTTTCTTAAATATGTTGTTTTAATATTTGTGATATCGTCGAATTGCAAATTCGACGATCGTGTTGCCGACAATGGATGTCGGCATATCAATTGTGCTGTTGCCTAACACGTCATACCATTTTTATCATAAATTTTGAGACATTTTAAATTATTCACTACTGTATTGCAGTGCCACTTACTGCTCTAGCCGACATTATTGTAACTAGCTTTTTTATTTTCAAATAAAATTCCATCAACACAGACATCTGTATGTGAAATATAATGTCTTTCTGTTGATTAGTTCCCAAGAGTTATATTGTTTTGAAGTGTGAACTTTAATTATGAACACTATATTAAAATATAAAATAAACACTAGAAAATAAAGAACAATTATTAATATATTTTTAAAGCAGGGTCTTTTTGATCATTCTTAATCCTCTCAAAATATAGAATACTGCATATAGTGCAATATTTACAAAGAAAATTAAATAAAGAGAAGTAAAAACCATAATGGAACTGGTGTCGTGTGATGCGTATGCCAAGTAAACCAAAACAAAGCAGTCGTACTAAAACTACAGCCAGCCAAATTCTATTAATTAACCCATTAGTGTACATAGCTTTAGGCAAGAAAGAATTTATAAAGGAAAGTAAAATTCTCTTTTAGTGTTTTGCTGTGGTGTAAAACATCCTAGCACAAAACATTATTTACGTTTGTCTTCAAGTTACGTACATATTTAAAGAAAACGTTTTAATTTTATTCTTAAAAATGGTTATTTATAAGCTTGTTTTTTGTATTTTGTAATATAAAATATAAAAAACAAGCTAATAATTTGATGACTCGAATATGTAAATACAATAATCACCAATGACAGAACATCATACAGAAATATGTTATAAATTAATTACCTCGTTGAAATCGCCAACTCGAGGAATGTGATTTTTTCTGGTTTTTCCCAAAACCTTTCCACTGTTGGATACGACAACTGCCGTATTCCATAAGGTATTGCCGTGAACCTCGTCTCTCTCTAGTATTGGCGAAATTATTACCATATTATACTTCTTTGCCATCTAAATAATGATAAAAGTGTGCTTTAAGAACAAAAGCTTTTAATAAAAGCTGGAAAATATTTAAATAATGTTTAAGAGTTCCCCTCCTCCGTGCAAACCTGTTGGCACAACTGCGTCGAGGGGCCGTCCTCGGCCGATTCTGCAAATTCGCACCACGGATATTTCTCCCTGGTACAAAATGCAAACGGCATAGCTACAAAATAAAAACATCGATCATTACATAAATATATAATTGAATACGGTATAAAGTACTTAAATATATACTAACTCCACGCTTCCTGGAAACAAATCACGTTCACTCCGCCGAGTGCGGCGGCTTCTACGATATCTTCTATTCTATTGAAAATGGCCGATCGCTGTTCCGAAATCGGAGCCGTGGTGGGAAAAACGATCGAATTTTGGACGATGCCGACACGGACGATACGTTTTGCCCTCAGTTCTTCTGGTTCTGCCGTAAATACGTATCCCCTGACGTCGAAATCTTTCTCTTCCGAAATTTTTCTTGCTTGCGACGGAATGTCTAACGATCTGTTATAAAATAATAATCCATTTAAAATCAATATTTCAAGTACCTTAATTATAATTTTTTATAATAAACTAGTGTAAGCTGCCAACACAGTTTCAACAGTAAATCTATTTAAATTGCTACCTTATATTCCTTTGGTATTGCAGACAAAATAGCCTTTTCAATTTATTATTCCCATGGAGCGCACGGCAGCTAATACTCAGACTCGAACCCGACTAAACCAACCCTCCACATCAGAAATTGCACGTACCTGTTTGTGATACGTTACCCCTCGTTATATTGCGTACATAGAGAGACGAACCAAACGAGCAGATGCCACAACATAGTCGACATATCTACGTATCCATCCATCATTAGCTAAAGTGCTTTTAAATAACACGAAACATCATAACGAGTAATATAACAAAGGACTACTTTGATACTTCTACGTCATTTGCACAATGTTCCATCATTTCGTAGTTTATCATTTTTTAAATTTGTAACGTTATGTTCGGTCCGTAGGTCAAATTCGACGACGAACATTAAATGCAATCGAAAACATTAATTACGGCTAAATTTCCGCCACAGTTTACAGGTCTGCCTCGTCCTTCGTTGCCGTCGGTCACGTTAATTGCCATTACGCATGGCAATTTACCTATAATATGCTGCACCGATTCTAGCTTAGTTAAGTGCCTCTAGTTGGCACAAATCTCCATCCTCGCCTTTAATTAAACTAAGACCGATCCGACATCAGACGTGCTCAAGAAATTTTATAAAATACGTACTTTCACATTTTGCCACTCTAGGCACACGGTAAATAAATAAAATTAATTAATTAATTATTGCATATCAAAGAACCTTACATCTCTACATTTCAAAACAGGTATAAAACCACAGCTTACGTATTAAAAAAATAAAAACCGTGTGTTTGAGTTAAAAACTAAAAGTTGCTTTCCTTAATTATTTTCATACATATCGGAGCAATGATTTTCAATCCGGTTTTTGGGACATGCTCGAGGTGAGGCAACAGGTTCCAAGGGTGTCGCAACATTCCCCAAAGCTTAAATAAATGATTGGATATCGGGTACAATGCGCACACTACCGCACCAAAATAATCCACTTAAGACTTCAAAAAATGTAGAAAAACCACTTCTAAAACCATTGCTCTAGAATTTATATATGTAATAAATTCTAGAGCGATGGTGTGTGTGTGTGTGTGTATATATATATATTTCAATTAATCTATAAAAGCTCTTTAAAGACTTCTTTAAATCTTTTATAGAGTTAAAAAATGATTTATAAAATATAAACATAAAAGTGATTTTATACTTCAATTTTCCTCCATATAATAATCTGTTAACTTCCTGCAATTCATCTTCCGGTATATATTTTTCCAGAATACTTTCTAAACTTTCCATTTTCTCTTCGTTTTTCGTCTCCTTTCCCGATTTATCGCTTAACTTATCGGCCATGTTCCTTTGCTCGCATCATCGCGAACTTCGACCTCTCCTACCTCCCCCTTCATCCTCATCTTTCGTCGTCCCCTCTAACAATACTTCTCCTGGCGGTCTCCATCCTAAACAAAAAAAAAGGGGGAAATAAAAATTAAAAATGGCTATAACTGTAGATTTTTAATGGTTATTAGGTAAAAAATATATTTTTAAATAGTTTTTAATCCGTGTTGTTTTTATTTTTAGGATTGATTAGAATACCTATCATAAGAAACTGTTATAGAGTGACGCATTTACATTGTAAATAGGACTAAATATGGCCGCTTATTTATTTGTTTTTAATTTTTTTTAATTTACTGTTACAAAATTATAAGAATAAATATCGTAAAAGGGAGTGTTTTTAATGTAAAGTTACAGAATGCGTAATATTTAATCAGTGAATGAAACAGTAATGACTGGATTAAACATGGAGGATCGGTGGCTCAAAGGAACGTATTAATTACTTTCCAACCTATTATTGTGATACCTCCATAAGTATTCTGTGTAGTACAAAATGATTAAAATTTTTATAAATGAATGTTAAACTATCGTATATATTAACGTTTATTTAACCTGGATGGCTGGATGGCCGTTCCAAATTAACACGTGTTCGAGCAGTTCCGAGTCTCGTTGTTTACATTTTTGTGTCGCGTTGTTCATATCAAAGGGTTTTATTTCTTTATCTCTCTCTCTCTCTCTCGACACAATTTATCGCTATAATTTTTAGCGCAAGAATTTCGCGATTTACTGGATTTCGAACCTCGTCTGGAAACTCGCACTTTTCGGACATTCTACATCCGAGGAGTACAACTTTGTTTTTATTAAAACAGAATTGCATTTCGCCTTGTATCAATCCCATAACACAGCTGTTGGACCAGATTCGATAAACTATAGATGATTAAGCACTTATCTTCTCCAACGCTTTTCTGGTTACTGACTCTGTACACTTGGTATACGGACTGGACTGATTTTTCCCAATGCGTGGAGTCGAACAATTGTAATCCCCTTTCCACAACCGAGGATGATCCCAAGATACCAAGTAACTATAGACCAATTGGTCTGACTAGTTGCCTTTGCAAAGTGCTGGAACATATGGTTAATGCTAGTCTAATGTACTTTCTAAAAAGAAATGACTATCAAGCTCCATTCCAAAGTGAGTTTCGGCGCTTTAGATCAACTACCGACGGTATGGTATTTTTAAAAACCTCCATACGTGAATCCAACATGAACGTTTAGTATCAATATTTTTTGATTTTGAGAAGGCATACGATAGTGCATGGCGGTATGGTATTCTCCAAGACCTTTATAGTTATAATTTGCGGGGAAATTTGCCAGGGTTTATTCGTAATTTTTGAATTATCATCTCGAGTTTTTACCGTTGATATCTGTTCCATTTAATCCTCTCTCTGTATACAGGAAGAAGGTACGCCACAAGGATTTGTTTTTAAGTTTGACTTTTTTATTTTAAGAATAAATGTCTTCCACTAGTTGGACAACTTCTAGATTTCATGCCAGTCAGTGAACATGAGTATGATAGAGACAGTTACAAATCGCTTTGAATCGGATCCATAATTAGACAAATAAAAACTGCTTTGCCTTTTCTTGCCAAAAGACTTCGTGTGTTCATTTTTGTAGCAGGCGTAGCCTCCACCCTAATCCTAATTTATTATTGAATGGACAACTCATAATTGCGGTATCCGAGGCAACATTTCCGCATGTTGGACCCAGTACACCATTAAGGTTTAAGACTGTGTATTGGGGCATTCTGTACTTTCCCTGCCTACAGTTTTTATATTGAAGCATTTGAGCTGCTACTCCGCGTAAAGAGGAAACAGCTGTCTCTTTTTTATACAATGAAAATGAAAGCTCTGACATCCTGCAACGCACGTTATTTTTAACACGCCATCTCTAGATCGTCCATCTTGTATTCCCACATTTGGTATGTTCATGCAATCTGAGTGAGGTCAGATTAGATATAAATGCTATTTCCACAAAGCAGTGTTATCCTATAGCTTCATGGATTGCCAAACCAATAGTTATCGATACCAGCCTCTATAGTAACTCGAACGCAAACACTGCAGATGATGTATACCTGCAACAATTCTTAGAGATACGTCACAAATACAGGTTTTGTTTTCATTTACACAGACAGATCCAAATTTCATAATCATGTTGGATCCTCGTGATCTGTCACGACAATGTGGTGATGGATCAACAACCAAGAAATGCCTCCGTATTTTCTGCTGAACTGAATGCCATTCACTTTGTTTGCAATATGTTTTAGAGCAAAGGACACCGTGGCAGTATAACATGTTCAGATTCACTCAGTACAATGCAGGCTTTGAACTTTTTTCAGTTTTCTCAGCATTATCTTGTGTAGATGGTCCGGCAGCTGTTATATGAACTTGTTTTACGAGACTACCAAGTCAGATTTTGTTGAATTCGGAACACGTACACATAAAGGGAAACAAATTGGCCGACATGGCAGCAAAGTCAGCCACTCTACTGAGTTAGTTCCCTCTTTTGCAATATCCAACATAGATTTAAAACTTGTTATAAAGACCAAAATTTTTATTTTGGACATTTGTGGTGGTGGTTTAGTAAAGATTAACCAGTTTAATCTTTCACCAACGGTTGGCGAATAATGGCGCTTATGAGGCCCTGGCGCTACTAAATCCAATAATGTAGTCCAGCCCAATTCTACGCATTATTACAGCATTTGTTAATGTTCGATAGCCAAAATTGCATGGCCGGACAGCCGAACGGTCAAGGTGGCAGCCTACCGCTCTGGGGGGTCACGGAATCGAATCCGGACAGGTCAAACAATCCCCACGAATTTTTCGAGGGGTGGTCCGTTCGGATATGTCGGATCCCGTCCCTCGCCACCCGGCCGCCCCATTGTGGGCCTGGCCGAACCCATAATGGGCTTGCTAAAAAGAGGCCCTCTTAGTGCCCACAGAGCTGGGAAGAGTTTAAAAAAGCCAAAATTGCACGTTTATGCAATTTTGTACGTTTCTTTAAAAAGAAACCCGTATGTAAATAATGCAAAGTTTCTTCATTTCCCAATTCATTCTATCATGGGGTTACTTCATGTCTCCCTCGATGCTAGATGCTTTTATTGTGGATATTTGTCTATTATTTATATTATTTATTATTGCTATTGAAATAATATTCCTTCTACATAATTTAAAATATTCATAAAAAAATCAATATTTTCTGAAAGAATTTTTAAAAGGAGTAGTGAAAATACACGATACATTTTTCCCGAAAGAGGGCGCAATTATTTTAAACGAGTATCGTGACGGTATGCACGTGTTTTGATTACATGTAAACGAGAAAATGATTTTAGACCTTCAAACAAGTTTAAATAAACTTCAATGTAATTTATTTATAGGGTAGCAAGCAAAAACTTGAAAAATACTTTCAATAATACATATTTTCATTTTTTTCTGTGTTAATTTTAGAATGGAACAAGTTTTGAATGAAGTTATCAAGGAATTATTAAAGCAAGTGGAAACAACATACAAAGAACATAATAAGCGTAAGAAATTCACAAACCACGAAGAAATATGATTGCAGATTTGAATGACGCTGTTGGGATCTTGATAGAGCTGCATTCCCTTAGGAACAAAAATGTCAAAGGAACCATATATCTAAATGTGACCCTTTGGAAGTTATAGCTCTCTAAAATCAGCCAAAGCCTACTGTCAGGTGCTATAAGGAGTGACTGTTTGCACTGCTACTCTATCGCACGTTTAACGGTACGGCACGGTGATCGGACATTTAACGATATTTGTCGGTAAAGAATAAAGAAAAATCCGATAACCGACCCTTTCCGGATATTTGCCTTCAAATGTGGAACCCGATGGTGACAGTCCCAATTGTCTTACTTGCAAATGTAATGATTGCATGCAAGCAAGCAAGTTACGTTATAGGCACTGTGATCGGTGCTATAACAAATAATAAATGCATTAACTTCAAATGATCAAAATAGTTTTTATCTTGAACCAGTACTACTGCCTGTTCTCAATGCTCTGTGTTGTCAAAATTTGCTATTGCTCGTCTCGACCGATGCTCCAAATGTAGCTATGCACTTCGATGCTTGCTATCGTTCACATCTCTGCCTAGATAAGGGCCAGCTCCATACCCTCTAAAACCATATAACATGAAGTAATCCACAAACAGTCAAATCTCAAAGCCAGCATAATCATGTGGACCAAATAGTTAAATGCAATAGTCTTAGCAGAGCAATATAATTTGTGATTTTGGGGGATATATCTCGCAAAGGTCTCGCATGTAGAGGTATGGTTCCTTTGACTATTCTACTTCTAGGGGTATGGTCTACATCTTTGATAAAGTCCCAACCATCTCATTCAGAGATGTGATTGTGTACAATTGACATCTGTTTTTCTTGTAAACATCATAGATTTTTTAGTAATTTGCATTATTTAATTCATGTTTCAAATATTTATTGTACAGAATGATCATAAAGTCTGCATTTGTGAAAGTTTATCTTGGGCCTTTCAGTTAGATAAAATCCAGATGGCAAATTTAATGGACACTGATTTAGCCACGAATTTGATTTGGTATAATCTTTCGATCAAAGTGACACCTTACAATTAATGTGAGTTAAGAGCAGCTACTGGAGACGGCTTAATGATTTTCAGCTATTGACATGGAAGATGATGTCTGGAAGAATTTGGGGAAAAAGTATTTTATATGGAGAATGAAGTGAAATGTGAGAACTTTTAACTAGCATGCAGAAGGATTTTGCAGCCATGCCATATATAATTATATTCTCTAAATTTGAGGATATAATTACAATGAATTAAAATTGCCAGGATAATAAGTATTAAACTTAGAAAATTTATTTTAAAAAAGTTTCCTGTAACAGACAATACATAAAATGTGTTCTTAAACTTCATCCTTTTCATGCACATCAGGAATTAACAATCTTGTGCGCAGAATCAACCTTTCTTTAGAGGCTACTTGACCATTGCAATATGTTAAACATTAAAATCTTTTCTCTGGTGACGGCACAATCAATCGAAAAATAAAATATACAGTAACGCAGGAGATGCGTCCCTAGACGACAAAGCGCTAAGCGAAACAGTTAAACGAAACCATTTTAACAGAGTAAATAGGGATAGGGGAACGCAACCAAAAAATAAGCAAATTTTACTATAATTTTAAGTTATTTTTATATTACCAGTAATTTGCATAATAATATATGTTAAATAACAAACATATGCACACACAAATGTAAACTTAATTTTTTGTGATGAATTGTCCTGGCTCTTCTGAAATTCTTGTTTTCTGCAACGAAGTCATGTAGTTTCATTGGTCACTTTCTTTTTCTTTCCTTAAGCAAATGTCGGTAGCAGAAGATTGCATCCAAAACACCTCGTTCTGCTTTGGCACTCCTATCAAAATCTGGATCATTCCGTACAATTTAATCAAAGATTTCGTTATTGTTACCAAATTTTTACTAAGGAAAACTAGAGAAATTGTTTGGGTTCTTCGTCTTCAGAATCTCTATTTTCCAGTTCTACACAAATTCCTTGTTCTGCCAGTTCTTGAAGGTTGTCTTTGGGTAAGGCTCTTACCAGAATCCTGCAGTAACTCCCCAATATCCTGCTCGTCTACATCTCCTGTATCGATTAAGTTGACAAAATCGTCAACTTAACGACGAAGCGATAGGCTCTTCTCGACGAGAATTTTCGGATACCTTCAGCCGTAACTTCTTCCACGCTCCGTTCGTGCATTTATCAATTAATTCTTGCCAAGCGAAGTCGACATATTTCTTATGGCATCCAAGATGTTATATTTTTTCCAAAATTGCACAAAACAAACATAAATTTAAGGAAAGTACAGCGCTACGACGAATTGCCACCTTTTGCCGATTGGTTCGTGTTTGGGAATAATTGTATTATACACGAATCAATGAGATACCACGTTAATTTGAATTAGCATAAATTTTGAACGTTTTTTAGGCATCGAGCAGACCGCGTTATATTGAATCAGCATTAAGCAAGGCAGCGTTATGCGGGGTCTTACTGTACATTTGATAAAATATCCCGGCTGGAAGACTTAATTCCCGACGTGCGTGAAAAGGACACATTTTATGAGTTGTCTGCTAGAAAATTTTTTAAAAATTCCCTGTTAAGTTTAAATTACAATATAATTTCAATTAATATATAACTTTTATAAAACATATTTATAAAAATTCATCATTATGAAACATTTCAAGGCTTTTCAAAACTAGATTTAGATTATTATATTTGGCCCATTTAATCATTATGTTACAATTTGGAGCCTTTTGATACATCTAATTAGCTTTTGTTTTCAATAAAAAAAATTATTTTTCACTTGTTCAATAAAACACTAATTATGTAGTTTAATGATAGATGAAAATAGTTTACTAATTGGATTAAAATTTATATCTGATTACACACATTTTAAAGTTAATATAACAATGTAAATGTTTTATAAATTCTTATCATCGCGTGCTAAATTGAAATCTCACTAACGATGAATAACATCTTTAGAAATGCAATTCAACACTTTTTGCAGAACAAAAATATGTTAGAAAACTAGCAATTTTTAATTATATCCTCCATTGCCAGCAATTAACAGATCTAAAGATTAAGAGGTGAATTTTTAGCCTAGAAGCATTGATATTTTCTTTCTGAGAAAAGCAGTTTAAATTTGACTTACGTTTGAAGATCTTCCTTAACAAGTATCCTACCGGTTAATGCTACCTTTAGAAATATTTAGTGGAGCTCACCAGTGGTTGAGTAGATGAAACTACTGAACACTTATAGTTGTTTGTGGTTCATTCCTCACCGTGTAAAGTTTTCCATGTTTTCTTCACACTTGTAACATTAAATATGATTGGTTTCCTATTGATAAGTCTTCCTGGAAGGCATTTTATCTTTGCAGATTGCATACGTGCTGCATTGCCTTATTCTAACAATCCAATCCTAAAATTATTAATATTTATTATCTCGTTTATTTTGTAATTTTAATAAACTTAGTATCGTGACTTATGTTAGCTTCTGTAAAATCAGTATATTTATTTAGAGTATGAAATATTTGTTAATTATTGTATTCACTCTAACATTCTAATAATTTTATTGCAGTCACAGATGAATTGTTGTCTCAGTAAGTAGTATTTTTAAAATTTGATTTAATAAGACAATTTTATGCAAATAAGTTAATGTTTAAGTAAAATTTTAAAGTACGTTTACTTTACTTTTAGACTTAATTTTATATTTAAGACTCCGCTTCTGTCGGCGCTCGATTTAATCGATCGTCAAAAGGTGACGCGCATAAGTACGCCGAGTAAAAGGGAATTGTTTCAAGTAATCGGCAGTTCGGGATTATTGTATCTCTGCTTTCAAAGTAGCAATTATTGTAGTTGTTTGGCATACAGATATTCAGGTTTGATTATTTAATATTTTATTATTAAGTTTAGAATTTAAAAATATTGAGACTTATTTGACTCCATGCAAATTAATAGTATATGAAGAGAAAATATTGATTGACAACTTTCAAGAGCCTGAAGATATGAAGATGCAGCATTAAAATCTTAAACTATTTAATCCTAATAAATCTGACATTGTGAAAGTTGTTAAACAATGTGATATATGATGCTTTTGGGGAGATTCTATCTTCATAAACTGTTTTATAGATTTTGAAGATGGAATCTCCTGACTTTTTTTTTTTTTTGCTTGGTTCTACAGTGGAATCTCGCTTTACGAGCATAATTCATTCCAGAATCTTACTCGTAATGCGAAACACTCATTAAGCGAAACAATTTTTCCCATATAAATGAATGTAAAATACGATAATATATTCCACATCAAAAAAATTCTCAAATATTTTACGTATAACATGTATTCAAAGAAAATTATATTGTATTTAATTATAGCCTTTACATAGCCCAAGAGTTTGGCATATCGTTTGGTACGTTTATTATATAATGGACTATGGTTGTTGACGTTTATATGTAATATGTCTGGACACACGTTTGGAAAAATGTGTGATCACAAGCGACACTAAGGGTTGAGTTATAAACTCTGTAACGTAACCACATGACCATACCGTATTCGGTAAGAAAAGTTTGGATTGACCAAACTTACGGTAGGGATACGGTGAATTGACGAACTTCACGTGCGCTAAGTCGGTCGCTTTACAATCAGAAGTTATGCCGGAAGCAACGAATTGGTTGAAACATCTTTTGACTGACAATATAAAATTTTAAGAGTTACTTTGGTCATAAAAAAATAGAAAAATGATAAAATGAATAAATAAATATAGTGTTAGATCTGGCAAAATCAGCCGATGATTTTGTGCATTCTCACGACAAACTGCTTTGAAAGCCATAAAAAAAGTTTGTTCCTTAAGGATATGGAAATGGCCTTACGTTTGCTATAGATAAACTATTATAACTATATATAACTATTGCTATAGATATCCAGTGTAGCAAAGATTTGCAAATACAGATAGGGTTACATTACAGAGTTTATAACTCGTCCTAAGATGCTAGCAGAACAAGCGCTAAACACAGACTGATGGAACATGCGCACAATCCGGGACGTCCCCTCTCCTTGTCACTCGTTACGCAAAACATCGCTCGTTAAGCGAGTCATTTTTTCACAATTTATTTTGCTTGTTATGTGAGGTTTCACTGTAGTTTATGATGTTTTTTTGTAATTATTTGTATTAACCATTTCAAATCTTACATTTTGAATATTATTTTGGAGTGTTTCCATTTTTTGAATTTGAATGTAAACTAATAAATAGGCTGATAATGTCTGATTTCTAGTAATACATTACTTGTTTTAATACTGTAATTCTAATATAGTTTATTTATTGTTGTTAAATTACAAACGATTAACTTGAAGATTTATTTTATTTACAGTTTTAAGAAAAGAAGAATATCCTATGGTAAATATTTTACTATTAAAAGTCTATTTATTTATTTATTATTATTTTAGTTTAAAAAATATCTCAGTTTACATACCTCAATCTAAAGGAAATTGGTTATAAATCACAATTCATTCATTAGTTGTTAACTTAAATTATTCTTTGATTGTAAATGATATTTTCTAATTATATACAATGGTTAAGTACTAAATTTGTATTTTTAAATATTAAATAGTTCATAACTCTTGTAACATGAATACTATTAATGATTAAGTGCAAAGTAATTGCCACTAGAGATAGGCATTAGATGCCAGGTCTTGCTAAATTTGATATAACTTTAATTACAATTATTTTAATAATTAATTTAGAAGGTTCTGAAAGAAAAGAATCAGCCTGCGGTGCGACTTGAATCCACAACTCTTCTTACCTGTGTGGTCACATTGTCAATTACACTAGCTGAACCTTCGTCTGATCCTTGCTTCCAGAACTATTAATTTAGATATAATCATACTTGGTTACTTATGGCACCGGCCGGAGACAACTCGGCACTCGTGGCCTATCCAGCTGGCACTGTAAGTAACAAGTATGGTTATATCTAAATTAGTAGTTCTGGACATGAGGATTTGATGAAGGTCTGGATAGTGTAACTGGCGACATGACCACGTGGTAAGCAGGAGTTACAGGTTCAAGTTCTGTTTTTGGGTTGATTCTTCTCTTTCGGAACCTTCTAAATTAATTAGTAAAATATTACTTTAATTATAGTTATTAAATTTAGCAAGAGATGTGCCAATGCCTACTTCTAGTGGCAAATTACTTAGCATTTAATTATTAATAGTAGTAGTAGTAATATAGCCCAATATAATCCAGCAAGCATTTGGCTTTAATATATAACTATCAGGTTTTAGATGTTGATATTTGTACTATTAAGTAAATAATATCAATAATTATCTAATTAAGTTTCTTTAAGAAATTGTTTGTTAACTAATATAACAGAACTATATACAGTATATGCATCTCATCAATCTCTGATATTTGTTTAATGTTAATAATTGAACACAATTTGACAATGTGTAAGGTTAAGTTTATTAAAAGATAACTGCCGAGAATAATTTTCTTTATTATAAGAAATTTTTTAAAGGAAATGCTTGTAAATGAGTCAAATCAGAAGTGTGCAATTGTTTCCTACTTGCAACCTTAAAATTTTGATACTAATTACATGTCTTGCTTACAACTTTAATGCCATAATTGTCAATTCCTGTATCATTCTATCATCAATCTTATATTAAAATCCCTAATCAATTATTTCCTTAATCCGCTATGAATCCTAAAACCTTGATATCTGAATTGACAAAGTCCGCAATCTTTCAAACGTCTTCCACAATTTTCAAGTTGCGCAATCCGATTTAGCCAATGATTTCAAATAGTTCTCACTTATTATTATTTACATTATTGACTTTGTATATATTTTACACATTGCTATTATAAATATATAACATCTTTGTCACATTTACAAAATACTCTTTTCTTATCTAATATTTCAAAGAACAATAAAAATGTACTGTAGATGGCAAAGTCCACCTTTTTGGTCATTATAATTAACTTTTCTTTTATTGTGGCTAGATGATCGAAAATGTAGTTAATCTGGAAAATTCGTTAACAACATAAACAACAGTTTATATACATTTTATTTTATATTTCTCATTTCTTCATTATCATAGCAATCACTATCTTTTTTTTAGACATCATTTTCACAGTGTTTACTTCACAAAAGACTGGAGGTGACTGAAACACTGAAAAAATAATAGCTATGGGTTGTATTATTATTATCAAGTGTCTGACATTACTCCCCAAAGATACAAAGACACATCTGAGTTAGAAGTAACTTCGTGTACCTGTACCTACACCTCTCGACCCATTTCATTGGTGAAATAATATGTGGTGAAGGTCCCTAAAGTTTGATATTAATCAAGTTCAATAAGTTTCGAGCTGCCTGTTATAGGATATATAGGACACTCCTTGGCAATATGAGCAGTAGTCTACACAGCTCCACACGGGCAAAGTGGGGACGGCAACATTGACCATTTACGTAAGAGAAATGCACGTCTTCCTCGAGCCATTCGGAATCTATTAATTTGTGTCCAATATTTTCTTGGTAGTTCAAAGCCAGGTTGTTTGATAGTAAGGTCTTCTACCAAATGTTTATTTGTTAAGTTATACGAGGCCCATTTCTGTCTCCACTCCTCCTCTGGGGAGATGACATTGTGGGCCAATTCATTTAATCTCTTCCAAAAAGGTTTTCTGGATTTCAGTTAGTCCAGAGAATAATTCCATAAATCATTATATACGGGTAATGTAGAGTTAATGAGAATATTTCGCAACATCTTTTTGATACTATATTTTCTCCTGATATCTGGTAGGGCTATGTTAGCAAGTGTTGGAAGCCAGGGTAAAGGTATCAATCTTACAGTTCCAGCCCATGTCGTCCTAATCAGTTTGTATTTTAAACCCTAATAAGATTGTATTCTCGTGGCAATTTTTGACTTTAGTTTTAATAGGTGTTGTTTATATGCAAGTCTACGATCCAATGTCGTCCTGAGATAAGTCAGGTTAGGGCTAAGATCCAGAATTTAATTACAGAATTTGATGTTGAGTTCAGTACTGGTCTCTCTATTATTTAGATGGAAGCAAGTCAAGATAGATTTATTGGGGTTTGGTTTCAGTCCCCATTTATGTAGATAAGTTTCCAATTTTTCCATATCAGTTATTGATGATCTTTTCCAGTTCTTGAAAAGTATGATTTTGGGTGGCTAAAGCAGTATCACCTACATAAATGAACTTTTTGCAATTTAGTCTGGGTAAATCACCAGTATAGACATTGAAGAGAGTGGAAGATAGAACAGAGCCTTGAGGCAAGTCATTTTGTAAGAGTTTATACCTGCTTTTGTTTTCTCATAAGTTTACCCGAAGTTTACAGTTTGATAACATCTGGTTTAGTATTTTTAGTACAGATTTGCAGTAAATAATTTTTCCTATTTTCAATAATAATCCATTTTTCCACACTGTCATAAGCTACTAAAAGATCTATAAACACTGTATGTTTTTTAGTTTGTGCTTGAAGCCGTAGTTAGTCAGTGTGAGTACTTGTTCACAACAGCTTTTTCCTTGCCAGAAGCCAGTTTGTTCTGGAGGTAGGAATGGTTCGATTATTGGAGTGATTCTTTGCAGTAGTATACGCTTGAATAACTTTAGAAGTATGCAGTAGAGAGAAATTGGACACTTCTTTATGAGGTTTTAAAATGGCAAGGATTTTTGCTTGTCTCCATATCTTGGAGAGCTTACCATTTTGTAGAATGTCTGTAAATAATTTAGCTAGCCAGTCTCTTGCTTTAAGCCCAAAACAGATAAGGAATTTAGGCAATATTATGTCTACTCCTGGAGCTTTTTACCTCTTGAGAGTAGAGATGGCAATGTCTATTTCATTCCTGGTTATTTTGGTTGCTAAGTGTGTTTGATCATCTGGGAGTTTCCTATATTCCTTGTTAACTTTCTTCTGTTGAGAGTCTAATATTTTAACCCTTGATATATTCATCAGGTGTTTGGCAAAGTCCTCAGCCATGATTTTAGGTTGGCCCCTGTTAGGAGTGGAAGTGTTGCCAAGTTTTCAAAGTAGAGACCAGGCTTTCCTGCTTGATCAAGTCCAGGCTGTTCACTGTATCTACCCACCTTTCTCTTCTGGCCTCATCTAGTGAACTGACAAGTTCTGCTATTGTCAATTTATTGGTTTAAACTTTTTATACAGTTCCTTACTTTTTTCACTCCAACCAGGTATGTAGGATTTACAGTACTCTCTGGGTATTTGAATTTTTGCAGATTTAATTATTAATTTTTGAAATCTTTTATAGTTTTTACATTTAGAAGATATTCTATTTATTGATATATTTATAGTTCTATATAATGTGTATAGTCGTACTAATTAGCTTTGCAGAGATTCCATCTTAGAATAAGGGCACCTTTTGATGGTTGGGATTGATGTGGTTAAGGTAATTATTACTGGTTTAGTTGGCTTATAGAGAAGAGGTTAAGGATCTTGCTGGAGGGTTATAGAAAGGGATCGTTAAATTTTGAGATGAAACAAAGATAGGGTTATGGGTGTTGAGTGAATAATAACTCTTGAAGTTACAAACAATGAACTTATTAACACGTTTACTACCATGAGAAGCACAGCATTTTTTGTTCGAAAGGAAAGTAGAAATTTTTTATAATTGAAAATCTTAGAATACAGTAATACCTGTTTTCGTTGACTTCAGTTATAGTCGGTTTCGGTTTTCGTCGATTGCCTTGGATTTCGTCGGTGTGTCCAAGTGACCTTGCTGCTAATTTTGCGAAAACAAAGGGTGACCCACGCGTTTTACTGCTCAGTGTGGCGTTATTTCTCGTTGTGTGAGCATTACCCCGCGACGGCCCACCATCGGCCAACGTTTCTGTTCCCCAAACACTGGAAGTTTGGTCGTGGGTTTGTGCTTCGCCAGGACGGGCTGATCACATGGAGTTTTCTGGGTTTTTCTCCTTGTCTGTAACGGTCGAATAGGGGCCAGTTACCCTTAAATGGATTTCCCAAAAGGCATTATTCCCCCGCGATATGACCATCATAAATGCATACGACTACTATTAGATGACAGTTACGTCACACTTTACCACAGGTCAATATAGGTTAGAAACTCGTATCCAACTAACTTCTACAATACAAGACATTACCCCGAGCATCTAGCCAAACAATTCCATTGCTTTCCTTTAGATTAGTTTCTTTATATTAATTTCTTATTGGTTTTAGTATTTAATGCTATATTAATTCTCTATAAAATGTGTTTTTGGTATGTATTTTAGACTGTCTAGAATGAATTAATTGGATTTACATTGATTCATATGGAAATAATTGCCTCGGTTTTCGTCAGATCTGATTTCGTCGATTGTTTTCGGATGAATTATCGACAAAAACCGAGGTATCACCGTATTAGAAAAGATTCAACAAGATATTAAGCAAACTCAAAGAATACTCCCACAGAATTCCTAACAATGAACATCATATGCTGATTCATAGAAAGCAACCTGCATTACACTCAGGCAAGAATGTACTGTACATGGAAGTTCTTTGACTTTTTACATTTATAGGTTTTCCATATGTCTATTTTTCTAAGAAATGAATTATGTTTTATAAACCAGAAATCCAGATAAACAGAGTTTCACTGTATTCTTATCTTATATTCAGATTTATTAGCTTTTTGATCAATTAAGTTTTTCGTACATCCTACAAGCATGCTAATGGGTTGTTAGTATAAGTGAGAGTGGTATTTAATACAGAAATTAGAAAATTACTATCAGATATGTTTTCCAGAATTTGTTCATTTATTACAATGAATTATAACACAATCATAACTTCTATTAAAGATGCAAAATGAATGTTCTAGGTGTTTATTTCTATCTCTTAACATCAGTAAATCTCCAGTTTTCATTTTGCTGCTTTCTTGGAAACCACTAGAGTATCTTCTTCAAACCTAAGTATTTTCAGGCTTAATCCAAATTAAAACTGTACAGCATCAAATTTAAAAACAGATAACGTTGATGTTGCAAGTTTTATAGCATGTTTTGCTTCTAATGATTGGCTGAGAAGCCCAAAAGTACATGACTTAAAGAAGATACTGGGTCTCCAAGAAAGTAGAAGATTAGAATGTTTCAATTCAGGCTTGTAAATTCCAGAATTACTTAAATTCAGTTATTAGACTAGAAATTTGGAGGAGAACTGCTTATGATGCTTCTTGACACAGAAAACAGAAACAAACTGCTTTCTGTGTGTCAAGAAGCATCACGAACAATTATCCAAAATACAGAAGTGAAAAACTTGATCATTTTGGGCCCGTATTGGAAGAAGATCTTCCTCAATTGGAGAGTAAAAATTAAAATCTTTCATAGTTTAAAGATATAAAAAATGTTAATAAGTTATAAGAGAATGCCATACATTAACTCAATACAATACTATGGAATCTTTATTTTCATATATTTTTATAAGTAAAGATAAACGTTTCTTTAAATGATAATTTCTGTATCGTTTCAGTGTAAACATGTTTTAGCTGCCAGACTCAGTCAAGCCATGGGACTTTGCAAGGAAGTTCAATATTTGGATAAAACCTTAGCATTAATGATAGCCAACATAGAATGATGTCAAATTGTTTTTATTAGTAACATAACTCATTATAACAATGTAATATTGTACTGCTTACAGATAAATATTTTAATATTATATGAAATTTATTTATAATTTAAATTATCAATTTTTGTCACAGATATACTTCAAATTTAAGATTAAAAAAAAACAAGTGTAATAATAATAAAACTGTAGTAGTCTACGTTTGATGCTTGTATTTTTGTACATACAGTAGAGTTGCAATTATCTGATATCTGAGTTTACAATTATTTATCTGCAGTCGAGTCATATATGATATTCCACTTTGAATAAAGTGGAATATCATATGTATACAGCATGCAGCACATTATACAGCTACTTAACCAATGTAGCTGTATGATGTGTTGTATATTGACAGACAAACTGTATAGAGATTCTCACTTCTGCCTATCAATGTATCACATGTCATCATGGCGCTAACTTTGTTCATTTATCCGTACCAGTAATTTATGTTTGTCCAAGTAAATAAATCTAAATAAATAAACCAAGTAACTAAGCTTTCATTATTTATTCTAGTTTACCAAGTGATAAAAAAACCATACATTAACAAATTGTATCTTGAATCTTTTTTAGAGAATTCCTTTACAACAAATTCAATGGCTGATGCAACATGAACTCCCAAAAACCCACACCACGTTCTAGCACACTACTTATAAGAGTAGAGTGGTGAGACTATAATCTGCAATATATCCTGTATATTATACAATTTGTAGTGTTATAACTAATAGTGAATATGTAATCTAAAAATTAGTTATTAGCTTTTCATATCATTATTGCATACTCATGACAAACAATATAAGTGAAAACTATGACTTTGGTATTCATTTCTTACAATTCTTCTAAAATTTTTTATTTATTTAGTACATTTTTATACACTGAATTTCATCAAAATGTTTATCATTGAGAAATATAATAAATATCTAAACAGTAGATTTCACGTGATTCGGTGTCTCGGTTTAATTTCTTACACTTTATACCAGTGGCATAGCGAGGGGGGTGTAAGGGGTCTATCGTGCACTGGGCGCCACTCACAGAGGGGTGCCCAAATGGTCTCCAAGACAAACCATAGGTGTTTCTGGAGGGGGTGTCAATAAAGCGTCCTGCCTCGGGTGCCAGTTATGTTCGCTACGCCACTGCTTTATACTCTAAATTATATTCACAAAGTTAGAGTAAATTAACTTTGGGATCATAAGCATCCATTTTTATACAGCAAATTAAATCAATAGTTTTTGATTATGAAGACTTAACTTATGCAAGAATGCTTTTGTTCTTAAGGTTGCATAAAAAAGTCAAAACCCTCTTAAAAATACTTTTTTTTCAATAATTAAAAGTGTATATTTATATTTGTATCATCTAAATACTTTAAATGTGATTACTGTTTGGATTAAGGTCACAGTAATCAATACAATAATCTGTTTGCAGTCATGTTAAGTGTAATTTAAACTTTTCATGTAACCTGTCTTTCCATATGTAAGACCATGTTAAGCGCTTTCAAGGTCCTGGTCACAATTTCTTTAGAGGCATTATGCAGATATAGAACAAAAGCATTAGTAGCCAGAAGTGAAATGAGGCTTAAAGAAGGCAAGGCCATGGCCATGTATGCTCTTTCATTCATGTGCCTTTGTCTGTGTATGCAGTACCAATCTGTATACACTTTATTCAAACCTTTATTTATACATTTCAGGGTAATGATCTTAGTTATATGGTCTCCTGGTTCCCTACTCCACTTTTTATTCACAAATAGTTGTTGGAATTTCGGAAATAATGTATTTATTAAATAAAATGGCACTAGGCGCGTGACGAGGGTTAAAAGATGACTATACGGTATATATATATTTATAAATACTACATTTAGGCATAACATTTCGCTTTCATAAGCGTCAAAAAACGAAAAAGTTCTATATGAACATTGATTTTAAGATTAACTTCTAAGGAAAAAAAAAGGTTAATGTCACCCTTGGTGCCAAGATGGCGGCTCGTCTCTGATTCCAGCAAGGAAACAGTGGGACACACATTCTAACCTATTCTAATAATTTTGTTGGTAATAATTATGGTAATTTATTAGAATAGGTTAGATTAGTGCGTCCCACTGTTTCCTTGCTGGAATCAGAGACGAGCCGCCATCTTGGCACCAAGGGTTACATTAACCGAAAAAAATTGAATTTATGATAATTAAATTTAGAAAAAATCTATAATAATGTTTAAAACTACAGAGAAAATCGAATCTGATCAAGAGAAACTTTATATATCAGCATCAATTGAAGACGTGTATCCTTGACCTGGTTCTGCTCACGTTCAAGCGAATTTTGTGATAAAAGTGTATTACTCAATAGAAGAGAACGACCTGAGTTTCTAGCCATTACTTTATATTAAAAAAAATCCATGAGATAACATTGGTATGTAGAGAAAAGTATATTTTTCTAGACGATCTTCAAATACACGAGATACAACTGCATACCCTACACAAAATCTACGTAGGCTACAAGATAAACATAAGGATCAGCTGGCATATAAATCTCTTCTAGAGACATTGTAGAATTTAAATACTTTTTGGAAATTCGAGAGGTTAGAGACCAATAAAAATCTTCAAGCCTATGGTACCCGGTATCAATCTAATAGAAAAACATGGTTTTACACACTTAAATCGTTCATTTAGTTTGAGAAATTTACAAGAAAGTCGAATTTGTTTAGTCTATCTATACTTATCAAACAAAATACTTTCATATTTTTAGAATTTGTGAAAATAATCTCCAGACACAACACGATCTTGATAATTTATATAGCAAAATCTCTTAATATTCCTTAAAAATCTCTCCACTTTTTCGGAGAAATGAATGATTTTCGGTTAGAAGTTGATCTCAAAAGTCGAATTTATGACTTTAAATGTATAATTTAAAAATATTAAACCATATCTGAGTGATGCAAAGAGGTACTTCATACAACGCAGTTCCTTACAACACGTGAAATTTATGGAATTGCGAGTGAATTAATTGTAAACAATACAATTCAAGATTTTTCCTATCAAATCCAATTTAAATATATAAATTCTATCCAAGAAGAATAGGGCGAATGTTTTACTTTCTGGCCAAAAATTCCTGGGTATAAAGCTTAAAATTCGCAAGATTTTTTTCCTATAAAAATAGCTTGCGTGTGAGGGGAGAGAACTATCTAAAAAATGTACACGTGGGACATATTTTCTAAAAATAGGTATATTAAAATCTTAGCGACCTCTAACTTTACCGGCGATTTAAGAAAAAGCCACATTACAGGGGTGAAGTTTCATCCGAGGCGATAAATAGTGACTTTATCCGCGTTAAAACGGGAAAAATGAATGCTTTAAATGTAATTAACGGTATTAATTAGGGGGAAAATTACTTAAATTTCGCGTTGCTTACGATAATTTGATATTAAAATCAAGTAAAAGTTAATAGATTATGTGGGAAGAACAATAAGCAATAGCGTTATCTCCAGACTGCACCCACGATATTGAGTCATGTGGTATGACTCACGATCCTGTAGTAGGAAGTCTGAACGTGTTTCACTTTGATCTGACTTGAAACCGAGTGTTTACATAGAAAGTTTCATTACGATACTGTATCGGTATCTAAAATAATAATAAGTATACATTAAAAAAAATATGATAATTCAGAGTTATAGAGAAAATACACTCGATCAATCGTGAGTGGGGCCCAAAAAACACTGCAGTACATTTAAAAGTTTTATGAATTGCACATAAATTTACGTAGGAAATTTCGTGTAAGAGTGTATTTTACACGAAAACACTTATTGTAAGTGGATTTTTAAGATAAATTTATGTTTTTAAGCTTGTAAAATCGAAAATCTTCTCGCTCACTGGATTTATTACAAAGAAATTCGCAATTTAATGAGCGATATGTCTGTTCTAGAATATAATATTTATCTATAACAATAGTGTATATATTTTAAAAATATTTTCTATCTTTGAGTAAATTTCATTAGATTTTTGGCAAATTTGAATGCCATAAAGTATATCATGTTAGTTCTTAATGGTATTGATAGATACATTAGATATTGTATGGAGAATTCGTAATTTTGAAGCATTCCTTAGAAAAAAAAAAATCTAAAAAATCGAGTAATTTTATGTCTAAATTCATCTAGAACGAACATATTTTTTCAGATTTAAACAATAAAATTCCAATAAATTCGATTAATAGATGCCTTTGTTTAGAATAGAATCCGGGTGGAACGAACTTGGAAAAAAACGCTGTCACTTAATGTTTCAATTCATTAGAAACTCCTTAACCAAGGAATTGAGGATATTTTTCGATTTTCGTTAATAACTTTAAGGATCAATCTTCTATAAATTAGTCGAGACGAAAGATTTTCTGTTTTTAGTACAACAAGAAACCCAATTCTCAGAATGGTATTCCCATTTCGACATCGTTTCCTTTAATGCACAACTGGGAAGCTCGCTTCTAAAGGTCAAAGATCTAAAGATAACATTAAGTTGAGAAAACAGAAAGTTTTCGGGGATTTTTTTAGAGGTTTTGTGGCCAAAATTCCATCGTAAATTACCAGACTCGGTGAATTTCTTTAATTATGGAGTAATACCTTCCGTATTAATGGCACCTTGGGATACCAGTGACATTAATGATGAATTTGTGCCATTAATACCATTATAATGGTGAATTTTATACTTTTTTTTCACGAAATTTTACAGTATTTTAAGGCACTTTTTAACTAAAATTAAAGCGAATTTATCCTCATTAAATCGATTTTATACACTTTTATTAAAAGCTTATTATGTTTTAAGGTAAATTTATACGTTTTTACGCTCCTAAAACCGAAAATTTGCTTACTACTTGCGTTTTTTATAGAGAAGTTCGCACCTTAATGAACGATATGACCATTCCAGAACGCATAATTTATCTATAACAATAGACGAATGATAAATTGACACGTGTGATGACGTACGATATTTAACGGAAAAATGAATTTAAAATTCATATTTATTTAAAAAAAATTAATTTTAATGTAAATTATTCTGTCATAACCTTTATAAAATTACTCTAATTACGCAACCAGAAAAGTTTTTTCACGTATTAAATTAATCAGCTTTAAAGCACTAGCGACAGAAAAAGAAAAGGCAAATTAAAAGCAAATTTTCTAATTTAGTTATGATAAATTCTACTGAATTTAATTAATTATTAAACACGTGGATAATATATTAACATTTTATGTAATAACTCGATTATACAAACGTATGAAAGTCGCTTAATGACTATTAAACATAATGAAAAATACCTCATACGTGATCAGTGAACGTTAAAAATGTAAAGAAAAAAATGTACGAATGATATGCCCGGACACGAAAACGTGTCCTGCAGGTAACAATGAGTGCAAGTTAGAACATGAAAAGCGATGACGTCAGCTTCAAAACTAAGTGTCTCGCGCGTTAGTAGTGTGACGCAAATTGCCTCGACCCTCCAGGAATTTAAATATCTAATTAAATTATTATTATTATTATTCCGAAGAAGTTGAATAATAATAATAAATTCTCGATTGCTGAACCGATAATATTCATTTATCAAAAAAAATTATTACGAGTTTTGAATATATATAACTAATTATTCGATTGCTGTGTGTGTTTTTAAGGCATATTTATGGTTTTTTGAGTGATTTAAGTCACATAAAATGTTTTTTTTTTTATATGAGTAAAGCTACTTGTGATTCTAGATACATTCGAAAATACTTGGAAGTATTTTTTTTCTTTTAAATAAAGAAAAGCATAAACCTAGAAAAAGTTGCGTGTTTATGCGTAAGATCGAGTTTTTAATAAAGTAAAATGGAGAAATTCGTAAATTTAAAGATAAAAAATCAGTTGTTTTTACTTATTTATTGATTTATTACAGTAAAATATACAATTTTATCCGTTCTAGAACTTATTTTGTGTCTATAACAACAAAAAGAAAGGTAATTAACAATTATGAGGACGTACTACGTTCAGCAGAAAAAATTATTAAAATAATATTTAAAAAATAAATTTATGAGATAATATTAAGTAAAAACGTGTAAATAAGTAGTCTACACTATTTACAATATTTTAATACAATACAAAGTAGCAAACTTCTCTAAAAAGTGTACATTATAATACCAGTTTATACATTATATCGTCGAAGATTGTTTTAAAAATGCCATTTTCTCATAAATGCTCATTTAATTAATGAGCTAGACTATTTTTTCTTTAAAATTACTTATGATAAATTATTATTATATTGTTACTAGAAATCGAAATACAGAGATTCGCAACGTATAATACTCAGCGAAAAAATTGCAAATGTTTAATTTTAAAATATTTTTTGGTAATGATATTGAGTAAAACGGTGAAAATAAATGTCATACGCTATTTAAAATATTTTAACACAAGATAAAATAATAAGTTTTTCTTAAAAGTGTATATTTTGTTAACAGTTTATACTCTCCCTATTGAGGATTTCAGCAAAAAACATGCCCATTCTGTAAATGATATTTCGTGATAAATGTTAATTTTAATTAGTGATCTACACTATTTTCTACAATTATTTTACGGATTTATTAAATTTTTTCTATACTAGAAATCGAAAACCGGGAGACTCGACAGCGTAACATATTTAGAGGAAAAATAATCAAAAATATAATTAAAAAACAAAATAAACGCAATAATATAGAGTAAAAATGCGTAAATAAGCACTACACACAATTTACAATGTTTTAACACAATAGAAAATAATAAAATCCTGTAAAAAGTGTACAATTTTCATGTAATTTTACACTCTTCACCATCGAGGACCGTAGCAGAAGGTATCCATTTTGTAAACGATATCTCATGATAAATGCTAATTTAATTAGCGTTGTAGATTATTTTTCTTTTAAATTACATTATGATTAATTTTTTTTTTTTTCGTTACTAGAAATCTTTATAAAATAAGAATTTAAATATAAAATCGACCGGTTGACGTCTAGCAAACTTAGCAGTCGATACACGCTTTTTACTTAAACAGTATAGTAGAGTTACTCGTGCGTTAATTATCGATTAGCTGATGTAGAAAGAATGCTTATTATTCACCACATCAACGTCATGTTTCTTAAAGAATATCCTTACGTACAGAAAGGGATTAAAATCCTCGGAAGTTAAAACCATTTTCCTTATTTAATCCCTCAATCTTAATGGGACTTAAATGGAGGAAATTCCCTTTTAAAAAATCCCTAAAAATCCAATTATATATATAATTATTATTAAATTCGACTTAATGTTAATTAATTTATTAATTAGTAAGCCCTTACGTGAACGAACTTGTTTTGTTTGTAGAATATTTTGACCTCAGCATAAATATATTTTAAAATGTTACTCACCGTGATAAATATTATTTTATATTTCCTGTTAATTAAATTTATACTTTAAAAAAAACTAAGTTTAAACTGGATTTTAATACATTTATTTTTAAATTAAATATTAAAAAAAGCGGGAAAATCCGCTTTAAAAATTACATTATCAGCTCATTACAGCTACTGTATATACGGTATAAGGATTTAATCTGTGTTAATCTTTTATAATAATTTGTAAACAACCGTTAATTTCCTGTACTTTTTTTTTTCTATAATTAAAGTAAAAAGCTGTAGATATTTTTCTATAATACGTTATTGATCAATTAGTTTAAATGTTAATTTCATCGAGTATTGTTACGTAACGGGTTAAAAAATTTCAAAAATTTAAATATTATAGAAAAAATGATTTCTCTGTAATTTGCAATTAATTAATTTTTAGATTTAATTAAATATGTGAAAATGAGGTATAAATACGACAACATTTCTCTCGAATTTTTAATTAATAAATTAAAATTAAAATGTAAAATTTTTAGAAAAATGAAGCGTAAATATAAACATATTTCTCCGTAATTATGAATTAATTAATTATTAGTTAAATGCAATATTACGGAAAATATTCTCTCTACAATCTGCTACTAATTAATTGTTTAAATTTAAATAGAAAAATTTGTAACAAGCCTATTCTAGAATGAATCTATAACTTTAGTACGTTAATAAAAAACTGAAAATAATGATTATATAATTTAGAAAGAAGCGATATATTGTCTATTTGTATTTTAATTAGCCGATTAAAATTAAAAATAAATAAAATAACAATTTAAAAAATTATAATATAACTTATAATAGACTAACTGTTAATATATTACAAGAAATTAATTTTCTTAAAATTAATAGAAGCGTTTAAGTGAAAGAAAGATACATAATTACTGCAGTTAATGTTATATCAAAATGGACTGGAAAAATAAATGAAGCATAAATATAAAAAATTTAATTAATTAATTAAATTTTAATTATCAAACAAGTTAAAACAAGAAGAATATAAATAAAAGTGTTTTATCTAAAATCATTTATATCTAGAATTTGTCATGATAATATTTGTATATAACATTTGTCTATTATATAATCCAATAAATAAAATGTTAATTAAATTCATTTTTTTAATTATTATTATTTATAAACTGACTATTTATAAATATAAATTCACGTGTTTCTTCCAGAAAACATGTTAACAAGACTTTTCCTGTTTGAGTAGAGTAAACCAACACTTTGAATGAATGTAATTTTTTATTTATTTATGAGTAAAAATATTCTTTTTTTAAAAAAAAATTGGATCATAATAAACATTTTTAATTAATTGAATATACAGAGTGGCCCAAACTGGAACAAACTATCAATATTTAAAAAAAAAATAGAAATTTAATTTATTAAAAGTTGATAATTTCTGCCTTTAAACAATTTATGGAGTGTTTGCAAGTAATAAAGCATTTTGTTGATTAAATATAAAATAAATATAAAAATATAGAAATCATTGCGTGTCTGTCCACATTAATTAAATTATATGAATGAAAATAAATAAAAAATGGTAATTATATATTGCTTTAATTAATTAAATAGTTGAAAAAGTATATTTAATTTAAAGTATATCCATTCAAACTGATACAATATGCCTACTATACATATACAATACACACAGGTCCCTACACGAAAATCCTTGTTGACAAGTTTCTACAGGAAAATAAATTTGTGAACAGTATGTTTTTCTTTATTTAATATTATAGATGACAAACTTATAAATTTTAATCTAATCCTTTGTATATAATATGTACTTAATTCTGTATAAGAAAACATATTTTAATAATTATTATATATAAATTAAGCCTTATAATTTTATGAGAAATAAATAAATATAAAATTTTATATTTATTTATGTATTTCCAAATATTCCAGATTTTTAGTAGAAAATATAACAAGGGCGCAGTATTTTTAAATAAATCAATTTATTTATTTATAATTAATGTTATAATTATAATTAAAATAAATTAATGTTTTTTATAAATAATGGATAGAAAAATGAATATTTAAGCTTTATTTTTATATTTTTAATTACTTTAAATTAATCAAAATTATTTATTATTCTACAGATTTAATTGTTTTATAGACTATAACGATAATAAAGAGCGTTTTATTAATAAATAACTTTATTTTCTACGAATTATAAAAGCCTTTATTCATATTTTTCAATCGTTTATGTAGATTGAAAGAAATTCCCAATATTTTTTTGTGGAATATAAAAAGCAGCAATTTATATATTTTTTCCATAAATTATAAAAACGTATTTTCACGTTTTTAATTCGTTTAAGTTGGTAAATTTTAAGAAATCCGCGATATTTACTGTGGAATATATCGAGAGAGATTTTTTTAATAGGTATATGAACTTTTTTAATATATACGCGAAGACTTTAAGATAGAAGAAAGAATTATTTATTAATATATAGGAAATATCGAGCCATATCCTTCGATTTCAAAACAGAAAATAAGCAGTGACCTGATTGTCTGCACGACAAGAAAAAACAACCCCGAAAACAGCTGACCCGACATGGAATTAGCCTCCATTTAAAGATCCGAAACAACAACAACCAACCAATGACGATTAGCAATTAAACACTAGCGTATTAGCCTATCGTAGAGGCTAAGGGTCACGTGCGCAGACGTCATTTTCGAATCGGTCCAATCATCTCCCGCGGTAGGCGATGACGTCAGGCGGACTAGAATTGAATAGAAAAGGGTGCGACTGGTTCGGAGATTTTTCCTTAACATGGCACCCACGATCGGTGTTAATTTAAGAGTTACGGGACACTGTAATCAGGGTGGTAGGAAGTATATGGAGGACGCTTTCGTTGTCGCCTATCAGCAAACGGAAGACGAAAAGGATTTAGAATATGCCTACTTTGGTATCTTCGATGGACACGGTGGACGCGAAGCAGCATTGTTTGCCAAAGAACATTTGATGGATTACATCGTCAATCAGAGGAATTTCTGGTCCAAAGACGACGATCTCGTGTTAAAAGCTATCAAAGATGGTTTCTTGGCCACCCATCTCGCTATGTGGAAAGAAGTTGGTAAGTATAAAGTCGTTCGATGTCGAAATCTACCGCCCTATTTTCTATCTCGGAGGCGTACGGATAGACGCGCGACTCCCGTCATTCCACGCGACCGATCTGTCTATCCCGTCATCCTTTGCTCATTTGTTTTTAACTGTCTTTCCCGTCATCCTTTGCTCATTTGTTTTTAACTGCCTCTCCCGTCATCCTTTGCGACTGTATAAAAAATATATATATATATATATATTTTCTCATTCCATTTTGTGATATAATTTTTAGATATTTTTATGTAAAAATACAAAATTTAATTCTAAAAACGCGAAAATATCATTTACTCCAACGAGTTTAGACTTGTTTGCGTGTTATTTAGCATATAAGGAAGACAACATATTTTGAATTTTTAAATTTATATCATGTGTCTTCATCAATTACACAAAATTTATAAATATTATGCCTCTTTTCTTAAATTATTAACATGAATATTGCTTGATATAAACAAACTCTTAATTTAAAAATTTAAATTTATTCAAAATGTAGAATTTTGTAAAAATTAAAACAATATTGATCATAACAACACAAATTAATGTGCCTATCTCTGTTAATATCTTTTCTGCAGTGATTTTTCCCCGTAAAGGTGAATACCCTCGAAATTTATCCTGTATCTCTAGTGGTCGTGAAACTTCTATTTGGTTTGACTTTGTCCTCGCTCGTAATCTTGGAAAAATATAAATATCTTCTATCTCCCGTCGGTTCTGATCCTCGGAGAGAATTTATAAATTTACAATTTCTGGGCGTAAACAAATCCCGAATACTTTATATTGTTTATACTCATTATAGGCAATGACTATGAGATTTCGTGCCCTACTTTATGAAGAACAGTTACATTTGTTATATATTATATATGCAATAGTTTAAGATTTTTATTGTATTAATATTTTATATGTTAAATTTTTATATATAATACATTAAAGTAACCTGATAATTACTTCAAATATCAAACGAATGGCCGAATTCCTTATCTGTCTTACGGCCCGATAAATACGGCGAACGGCCGGATTCTGTATTTTACCGAATACGTCTACATCTTGTAGTATTATTGAAATATAAGACACACGTACGTGACTAATTTAGCATCTGTTAACTAGGAAAAATGTCATGAAACTTCTTGACTTCGGTATCTATCCAAGTTTAGAAACAAATAAAATGGTAGACCTAGTTTGAGTTCATTGAATAATAATTTCGTGTATGATGAAACTTTCAAATCTAAACTCTTATCTCTTAAATTTAAGCTTAAGTATATGTAGAATAACTGAATATTTGAGAATTATTTTAGATCTTAGCACGTAGCTTTATTTTAATTATAAGATCTTCGAGGGACAGATTAACAGATAGTAAAGAGAATTTATTAGCGAACGTCGTATTAATTTGTATTGTTCCTAAGAAGTTTTATCATTTTCGGACTTTTATCACGGCGAGATAATCAAACTTTGCAATCGGTCGATCGACTAACGACGTAACGAATGTCCTTTCTCAAAAATTGTTTTAAAATCAACTGTTTGATGACATATTTTGGAAAAATAATATAAAATTAGGAAATTAAACCAATTTCTTAAAATTAAAATGTCTTATAGAGAAATAAAGATTGGAATTTTTCAGATAATTCAAGGAGTGTTAATAAAAATTAAATTTATTCATAATAAAAATGCTTGTCATTTGAAGTAAATTCTAGTTTATAATTCTGCAGCCGAGTTGACTTTTACGGATTTTTTTGTTTTTGTATACACAAATCAAAGCAACTTTTAATTAAATATTTCTTTAGCATTCATAAATAAGAAATTTGTCTTGTAAAAAATGTTTTATTAAACAAATCATTATAATTTGAACCAAATTACAGTTTAATTATAACGAAATGCGTATTGACGGATCCTAACTACACTTTATTGACAATGTTTGTCGATCGGTTCGTTTTTAAACACTCGCATCCACATTTCTTTCGCTTACGACGAATTTAACGAATGAAACACAAATTGTATAAATAAATTTCTTAAGTTGCTAGATGATTGCTTAATTTATATGAAATTTTTACGCTCGCTCTTCTCTGCATGAAATTCACAATACCTGTTTATTTACCATACCTGAATACATTTATTTGATTATAACAACTGTTTTAGAACTTATTTTAGAAATCAGATACACATTAAGATAAGAAATGATTATAATAATTTGAGGATTTAATTCGACAGATACTTGTTTATATTATTACCCAAGTTCATATGTATACAGTATTGATTTTAGCTTAACATGTGCCTTTTTTCTCATGTTCAAATTTAAAAATTGATGTTTTAAATTTGAAGATTGAAAATTAGAAGTAAAGAAGCAGAGTATTCATTCTTAAAGTTTATATAATGAAACTTTTATGTTTCCTGTTTATTTCACACACATTAATGATAAAAACATTAAACTTTTTTTTATAAATAAACTGTAATAATGATTAGAGATTAAATTCTACCTGAAAATACAATTTTAAAAAGTAAAGCGCATTTAAAACAAAATAGTACAGTATCTCCTATATTTTTACTGCTCAAAAAGAAATTTTACTAACAACAAACTCAATGGTATATCGGTATTATGTCGAACAACCCAAAAACGATTCGCACGGAAAAAAATTATCCAAATTTCCTAATATTTAGATCGTCCGGGATCCGAGCGATCGTCCGTTAGAAAATAGACGAATGATAAGTTATACGAAATTGAGAATTTCTTCTTTTATAAAAATATCACAAATATAGAAAATATGGTTCTATATAAAGATTTTAAACAGCATTAAGTGTACTTGACTTTTAATTGCCGGTTTACATTTGTAGATTGCTAACAGGTGTTTATACTAATAAAGTAAATATAAATAATTTTATGACCACGCTCCAGTTATTATTGATGCAGCAAGGACCTTTCTATAATTTATATTTTTGCTTATTACTGAAACTTAGGATTTTTTAAAAGTTCTGTAACGAATTTTTCCGTTTATTTAAGGCGTATTTATTTTATATCGTCGTCTTATTTTCCTTGCAAGATTTCTTTAAAAAATTGCTTTTATTACTCAGTACGTTTTCTTAATTTATATTTTTACTTCTTAATTTTCAATAATTTAACACAAATATATCAAATCAGTACTGATTTTATGTATTTAAGAGCTAAGATATAGAAATTAGTGCCTTTTTTTTAAATATAAGGATGCATATAATTTGTCTGTAATAATAATTTATTCTACACTGCAGCAGATATATATATTATCTAGAATGCTTTAGAAAAGAGCCTTAATATAAGTTTAATTCTTGATCTTTAAGTAATCTGAATGTATCGAATGTTGCAGAATTATTTAACCAACTGTTTTGGAAACTATCAATAGAGAACTGGAGATTTAGAGCATGATGACTAAAATAGAAATCAGAACATTGTAACTGTAACTTTATACAAGGGAAAATTTCTTAACTAGGTAAATTTAATATTTATTCCGCTTCTGTTTAATACAAAAACAGTTTTAATTCCAAAAAGCATAATTGATATTTGATATCTATAAACAGACAAGCGAGTTTTCAGGTGTGGTCGTCATCTTGAACTTGTTAATCAGAGAACTCGATATTACGTTTAGCATTGTCGATTTGTTTGATACAGTTTGCTTACATTATTTTCGCATATTCTTGTCATAGTTAATTTAAGAACTGTAATAATAATAGTTATAAATTCTCAAATTTAAGTACAGGTTGTCTGAAAAGTTACTGTGCAGTGGAAAAGGTGTAAAAATGAAGTTTTACATGCAATATTGCAGGTAAAACTTCACTTTTATTCAAAGATATTTATGCATATTTCCTAAGCAAATGCCAGAAATGTCTCCAGAGACCTCAAAATCCAGGGGAGTGAGATCTAGAGACCTAGCTTGCTGATTCTAAGGGAGATTATCTAATTGGCAAAGAGATTTTCAAAAAAACCAGAATACCTTTAAGCAAACAGTAACACTATGTAGCAAGGTGGAAACATGGGTCATACAGCTTACAGGTCTTGTATGCAATACTCTGCATATAATTAATGTCATAACTTTAATGTCATTGGAAATTTGTAATATGCAGTGAGTAGTAAAGACATTGCTACTCACTGTACAGTAATTTTACAGGCACCCTTTATGAATTAAATATTTATCTACTTATTAAAAAACATAACACTGTGTGAAAAAAACAGTGTTACATAATATTCAGAGTTGCTTTATAATTATTGAAGGATCACCTTAATAGAAAATAAAACAAAACATTTTTATAACAATTTTTTTTTTTAAGTAAGAAGCTATGTCAGGATGTAACTAATATTTAGACACACATGCACAATGTACAAATGTTATAGGGAATTCCCTCATGCAGCACAGACCAGTGATGGTGAACCATTTTGAGTCTGCGTGCCATATAGTAAGCATACTTATCTTTAAAAATGTTTATGCCTGTCAAAGTTTTAGACTTTGAATAACAATATTTCATGAAATGTGCCTTAATTAGAATAAATGTAACAAAGTTGATTTAAAAAGGAGGATAACAAACAAAGGATAATTGAAAAAAAAAAAAAAAAAAAAAAACAGGTGATACATCAAAATCACATGATACTACACGTCAGATGATTTCTCCCAACGTGCCACTTTGGTCACACATGCCATAGGTGCCCTGGCATAAACCAAATATGGCAGTAAAAATTGAAACAAGATGATTTAGCATCAAAAATATAAGATATAAGGTATTCTGTGTTCAGAATTTCTGTAATATATATTATAAAATTTGTATGTAAAGATAATTGTCAAAGCAAATGCATTGTCTGTCATCATAATGCATATCAAAAATACAATTTCCTCATTTTGATCAAAATACAGTACAAAACGGTATGTAGCGAGGTTGCGGCCGAAGTTTTCAATGCAAAACGTGAATGTCGGGCATTCGGCGCTGCCTTCCTGTAAGCCTAAAAGTTTGATAATGGCATTTGGAACATCAGTGGAATCACGCTCGACTTTCCAAACACCGTTGTCAAACTTCTACGGGAAGGCGGCGCCGAATGCCCGGCATTCACTTCGACCGCAACCTCACTTTTGTTTATTCTTTTATTTTTATCAAATTATTTTGATTTTTCTTGTATTGTGAATGTTTTACTCGAAACATTAATAAATAGTTTAAATTTACCCGCAATCACTGACAATATGTATTTTGTGTATCAAATTAATATTACCAACAATTATAAGTAGAAAATAAACCAATGAGTGAGGCTGTCAAATATATTTCTTTCCCTGATATAAACTGACTTTCAAGATCTTTTTGAGTTAAAATCTAGACCAAAATCTACTAACAATTTAAAAAACTTAATTTCATATTAAATCAATTTAAAAGCAAATGAAGAAAAACTAATTTAAAGTAAACTACAGTCCATTATCCAAATCAGTTGGAGACTGGGGTTGTTCGGATAACTTATAAATAATAATCGTGGCTATTGTATCATTAAAAATTATTTCTTTATTTTGTACAAACAAAATAAATATATTGAAAAATATAAAAACAAAAAAAAATTATATTTTGGAAGCTCAATTCAATATTCAATTCGGCACGACACAGTCCAACTGGAATGCTTTCGGTTGATCAGCTTTCGAATAAATGACGCTCTACTGTAGTTACGTTTAGAAACATTCTATTTACATTTTGTCTTCATTAATTTGGGAAAGATTTTGTATTTAGGATTTATTTGTATAATCTTTAGAATGTCATTTAGCAGTTTCAAATATTTAAAACTACTAATTATGATTATTTAATTACCTGTATTGAAGCAGAGATTGATTTTGAGTTAACAAAACACAAGTACACTACTGACTATTCAGCAGACCTCAATTAAACTCATTACAAGTGGATCTGATTTGTTGTATGAATGAAAGATAGGAAATGATGTCCTAATTTGCAAATATAATTATGAAAAATTGTGATGCTTCAGACTGGTGCTTCTTAAACTATTTACTACATCAACTAACAGTTTTCTTTACCTCATGTATTAGGGATCAGCATCATATTTTTATTAATATATTATTACTTTGATTGCCAGATTTTCACATGCACATGTACAAATCTATGTATGATATGAAGGCACGTGACACAAATCAATGATATAATGGCATAAAAAAGCAATGAAAGTATCTATTGTAATATATTAGATTCTCAATATACACCCGTAGTTGTGTATATTTTCTTTGTTGACTGGACAATTGTACAGAAAACAATCAATACATTGCTGTGAATTTGATCTAGATCTATGTTGCTCAAAGTTCGTTTGTCCATGTATTGGCACTGGTCCGTGAGCCATTGGCTGCTAATCTGCATAGTTTTGCATACTCTTGTTAGTTTTATATATATATATATATATATATATGTACAGTACAAGAAGAAAATATGGTACATGGTAATTTAATATTGTTTTTTCCCCTGCAAAATTTTGGATTAATATTCCAAACTAAAGTCTTCACAACATGTCCAGTCAACAAAACAAACAGATACAATATTAAATGTGTATGTTGTATGTGTGAGATCCGACTTTTATCAGATCCACTTTTTTTTTAATAATTCGTCTTAGAAATTTTTCCCTAGTATAAACATCCTGTCGAAAGACGGCCCTGGACGAGAAACTATGCGTCCCGGCCAAATAACCATCAACAATCCTTTGTCTTTAGCTTGTAACCTGGATAGTCTTGCAACATTAGTTTATAGTTACCGTTAGAACTCGTTGCATGTTTTTAGTCCCGGGAACACCTCTGACACAAATCGTCATCCGCTTACGATCACATGATCTAATTTTTTAGGCAAAAACTACAAAGCCACTCCTTCCACCCCCTTGGGGGAGTCTCCTATCATCTGCCGGACATAACGCCGTCGCTCGTCGTCCCCGACTCGGACCTTTTCCGAACGTCTCCGCGCTCAGTCGCGAACATATATAAAACTGTGCCTAATTGGATACTAATCTCCCCGTCAAGGAAATCAAGTGTTAACTCTCTAAGGAACTAAATTGAGGTATGAACCGCAATTGTAAGCTCTCTCTCTCCCCCTACACGCATTAGGGAAATTAGTTAGATATTTGTAGTTGTGTCCATTGTTATATCTTAATAAATCTTGTTTTATTGTTAAATGGTCTCCTTCTTGTCTCGAATATCGCTTCGCCTTATCGTCAACCCCATCCATCTTCCCTCCTATCCACTCGCAGAACGCGTAACGATCAGAAACGAACAGCCATCCTTGACAAGTGAACCGGAAACGGGAGATACGACATCCTCTTACCTCCCCGTTTCACATATTGGTGACAATCGAGAGGGGTTTCGACTCTTTCGGACCCCCCGAAGTCACATATGTAACATTCTAATATATACAATGGCCACTTATAATCATGCATTTTTAAATTTGTATATTACAGAAAAGTATATTTGCATTACATTATTAAAGGGCTATAATTAGTAAAGTAACTAGTATTAAAAAATAACTGGCTAGTCAAAATCTAACACATTTTAACTGAAAGATATAATTTTCGTAGTATATATACCATCAAAAATCTACAAAAATATAAGTCAGCGTTTCTCAACCTCTAACAAATCCTCGGTCCCCCATCAATAAAACCATTACGTAGTATTGCCCCTTCACTTCAAAAAAATTTTGTTGGGCGTCAGCCTCGGCCCTCAAATTCGTATTGCATCGAATAGACTAGTGACTAGTATAATGTTAATTGTTTAATTATTGTACGATATAACAAATAAAATATCTAATTATTCTTAATATAATGTTTTACTATATTGACCAAAAAATTGTTTTTTGCCCCCCAAAATTAAATTGTTACTAATTGCCCCCAACGTGGAAAAATCACCCCCGTTGAGAAACACTGATCTATGTGATGTTATCATACAACCTTATGTTTCAGTATAAATTCATATGGTTTCTTTTATGTTTTTAACAGGCATTAACTAATATCTCAAATGCAAAAATTGTTTTATGATAAAGCTTTTTTTTTTATCTATTTTTAAATAAATTTGAAAGCAAATATATTTACAATTAATTTTTAAATAAAAAGAAATAATAAATACCATATTGTCTTGAATGTTCACTTTTTTCAGGTTCTGGTATCTATGAAAATAGGGTGAATCTTAGATTTGACGTCACTAATTATGATGTATCTAGTGCCATATGTCGTATTGTTGTCACTAATATAAATCATTAAAATGATGCGAGGGAATTAGACTATATTTGTAGTAGTAAATATCACGAGAGGTCAACTTATATGATAGACTAATTAGAGTGACCTAAGTGCTTGGATGAAAATCCCAGAAAATGTTGTGCAGTGCTCTTTCGAGAAATGTTGCATTTCTTATTCTTTAAATGGCAGCAAGGCTGATTGCACATGGAAAGATAACAGTGTCTAATCAAGTGTTAGTTCAGAAGAGCCTAATACAAAGTGAAGAGGTTTCTGACTTTGATACCATGGAGGATAGTGATAGTATGTAATAAACACTGAACAAATTTTAATTAACAGAATTAGTACCGTTGACATAAATTTGTCTCGAGTTGTCTATTTTTTCAAAAATAAAAATCCTTGGGTAAGCATGCAAAAATTAACGTGTCTTATGTTTGAGTACATATATTACTATAAATTTCAAGGGATTAGAACAGTGATTCTCAATGTTTTTTTTTTTGTCATGGTACACTTTTAATAATTTAAAAATTTGGCAGCACACACGGTTATTTCGGTAAGTGATTCTCAATCGGAATCACTTACCAATTTCGGAAATTCCAAACGTGCCCTAGGAAGGTAGAGCCAATTGAACTTCTTGTGTGACGTTGCTTATGTATAGGTATTCACAGTGGCGGCACACTTCAAAAATCAGTGGTTGAGTATCACTGGATTAGAAAGATGGCTGTTCCTGGAACAACCATCTTTCTAATTGTGTAAATGTAAATGTAATTGTGTAAATTAAACTCAATTCAATTATGTAAAATATTAATTTTATAAATGGATTAAATCATTGCACATATAATAATAATCTTATGGTAACCAATAAACTTTGAGGAATTAATATTCTTAAATGTAGACAATTTTTATCTGTAAAAGTCTATAGATGTAAATTGTATGCAAACAAATAAATATGAAGACAAATTTGTGTTTAGAATACTCTGGAAGAAAAGACACAACCTGGAACAGTTGCTCGAGGATGACTCTCTTCTTTTCTTTCAGGATATCATAAATGTAAAAATTTATTTATTTACTTTAACATAATTAAATTTATTATGAGATGATGGCTTAACCACCTACTTGTAGACAATTATTAGTTACCCTTAATATAGCCTGATAAAAAATTACCAGATTGTTTGGTATTTACCAAATTATGTATGTTATTTTATATATATAATTACACTACCTAGACCTCCAACTGATCTTCACTTCCAGATCAATTAATTGATCAATCAACTTAAACACAACCATGGCCACTCACCGTACCAACTGGGAATGACTTAGCACTCATGGCCTTCCATGGTTGTCAGCTGACTTGTGCTTTATATGTATATGTATATATATACACACACACACACAACACACACACACCACACACACACACACACAGGTATCCCTTGCTTAATGCGGGATTTGATTAATACATGAGATTACTTGCAGAAATCCATTTTTATGTGGTGGCAGAAATTTTAATTAACACAGCTGTAACAGCTGTCTTTATTAACATACATATGCTTTTCTTGGCAAATAAGGTGTTGGTGAATTTGCTATTTTTGTGTACTAAAATAAAAATATTAACCAATAATTTGTTCTAGAGGATAGTGATTATTCAATTAAGTACCAAGGTACCTTCGTATTTGATTAAAGTAATTTTGATATACTAGCATTTAGGGATTAATTAACCACATTAATCAAGGGATACCTGTACACACCATGCCAGGATTAAAACATAAGTTTGAAGAGAACAATGAAGAGCCATGGATGCTAGTCATCTCCAGTTGGCACTGTGAATGACCAGTGTGGTTATATTTAAATTAATTGCTCTAAAAGTAAAAATTAATTGGAGGTCCAGATAAGGTAACTAACTATCAATGCAATTGCACAGTAAGTGGGAGTTGCAGGTTCAACTCCAGTTCTGGGCCAATTCTTTTCTTCCAGAGGATTCTAAGTTAAAATTAAAAATTAATGTATTGATAAATTTGTTTTTGATGCAATCTGACAAAATAATTGTCTACACCTCATTAACCACTCAGCAGTGAGGGACGTATATATACGTCGAGGGTGATCATGTGGCAGTGGTGAGGGACCTATATATACGTTAAATTCTTTTGGGGGTATCACCAAAATCTAGCCAAAAACTACCGCAAAAAAAAATTCACATAAAAAATGAATTATGTAACAATAAAAAAAGACTTTTCTTTACTAGACATAACTGTTTACAAATACTTTTTCTAAAACGGAAATGAGAAAAATTGCGTGAAAAAATACTTTAAAAATTTTCCAGGTATATTCTCCACTACTAAGGGATAGAACCATACCTGACTCTCCCACTGCTGAAAGGTTAATTAAACACAAATGTGCATCTATATATATAATTGAGATACGTTGATGATGATAAGTGCAGAGCCCAAACGGTTAGGAGTTGAAAGTTGAAATTTGGTACACAGTTAGGGTACGTCACAAAAATGTACACTAAGAAGGGATTTTTCAAAATTCCTCCCGTTGGGGAGAGGTTGTTAACACTTCCCTCGTGGGGGAAGTGTTAACGCTTCCATTCTTGACACTTCCATTGTTAACAATGAACGTGCAGATGCGGTTTTAAGCGTTTTTGTGGAAAATCAAACATATTTTTAGACCCATCTAAAAATTCTCTAATTAGTCTGGAAACAGGGAGACCCAATTCTTGCATTCTGTAGGAACGGGTAAGATCGGCTATAATGTAATAATCTTCACTATCGTTACGTTTTGCCTGAGCAACGCCGGGCTTATCTGCTAGTAATTCTATATTTATATTAATCAGATTGTTTATTGTGTAAATTATAAATTAACTTATTCACAATTATTTTTAGAATCATCACCAAAAACTGATAAGAATATCCTTCAGTATATAATTAGTGACGTAAAAAATTCAGTTGCAGCATTGCTACAAACTTTGTACGGGTTAATTATTGTCACCCTGTATAATAATTTATAGAATTATTGAAAACTGTTCACTCTTGTTTCTTTGTAAGTTGTTTATTTTTGTTCCATCTGAAGATGGAGCCAAATTGACTTCTAAACACTTTCAGAACTAAGCTTAATTTTGTTCTTATTAAATGTTAAGTAATTTTTCAAATTTTTTTTTAAACTAGCAGAATACCATGAGCCTTATATCAGCCACACATTCCTTTGTAAAACAAAAAACAACCACTGCAAAGTAAACTGGAACTATATATGTGTATTTATTTGCTGGAAATTTGTGTTTAGGTGTTATTCTGTTCGTTCCTTTGTAAACTACATACACAGATAATTCAATATTGCAAAAAGTTTCTTGTTGACACTCTGTATAAAATGACAGGAAAATTTCAGAACTTTGAAACAAACCCAATATTTCCAGAACAAATCATCAGTTCAGAAAACAAAATAGTTTATATCTCATCTTTAGACCCAACCCTATCAACACCTAATTCATTCAAATCCTCTGAGAATTAAGAGAAGTTTAGCTAACAAAAATCTCCTTACAATATACATATACGACGGAGTCTATTTACAATGAATGTTTTATAAATTTATTTTCCTTGACATATTTTGTAAATTATCAATCTACTACATGATCATCATCTATCTACTTTTACCTGATTATTATATTATATGATTATGATTATTTTCTCTTTTGAAAGGAGAAATAATCATATCCACAACCTTCACCACACACACCATATAAGAGTTATGGAAAGAATATGTATATGTAGAGAAAGGTTGACAATTAAAGAGTTGAGATTTAAGGTGTTGTTCTTGTCTTTAGGGAATGTGAATAGGAAAATGTATCTCTCTCTCTTCTCTCTACATGTTATTTTGCCACTTAAGTTATATTTTAATTGGATATAATCGTGTATATACATCACTAAAATAATTTAAAATCCTTAAATCCTTAGCCTGATAGTTAATTAACCTAAAAAATAATCCAGTTATTACTTTATTGCTAATAACTAACTAATACCAAAGCCAACTACTGCCATATGCTATTGGGCTAATAACAGCTATAATATAATTATTAAATTTATTTAGAGGGAGGCATAGGCACCATCTTTTGTGTTAAATTATTTAGTAATTTATTAATATTATAGCCGTTATTAACCCGATAGCATACGGCAGTAGTTGGCTTTGGTATTACAATGTATTGGATTTAATAGAGTCGTTTGTTAATAACTAACTATCGTATTTACTCGCATAAGACAAGGTGTGACTTTAAAGATCAAAATAAAGAAAATTAGATTTATTAATACAATTCTAATTTTATGCCAAATGCACGTAAATGCACACATTGTCCCGCAAAAATTACTGGCATTTTAAACTTTAAGGAAAAATCTCGTAAAATCGACAACATATCTCTCTCCGTCCGACAACAACCACTCTCCGTCAATTACACTAACGAGTTTCTCCGAATTCTGATTTCCGAATAATCATCTGTTTTCACCCGGCAATAAATTTAAACTTATATCAGGCTCCCATGTGATTTTAGAATTTAATTCAAACGCTTTGCATTTCCTATTGCTATTCATCTTTACTCCCGATAATACACAAGAACGATTTAAATGACCCAGATAAAATACTTTTGTTTTTAAACACCGTAGGGTGAGCATCGTGTAAAAGATGCGAATACACTGTTCACAAAAATTATTGCAAAAACACAAAGAATCCTTCGCTGCGCGTATAGGACAACCTAGGTTTTTGAAGTAGTGAAAAATGAATAAAAACCTCGTCTTATATGCAAGTAAATATGATATTTATTAAATCTAATAATAATTATTAGGATTAAAAATGGTAAAAAATATAGAATTTGATAATTATTTATGTTGTAATTAGCAAAATAAATTATTTATAAATAAGTCTTGGTGCATGATAAGCCCCTAAATAAATTAATGCTAAATGATAATTGTAACAATTAATTAATTTAATACTAAGTGGGCCGAAAGCTTAATAGTAATAATGTTAGAAATAAATGTTTTATTTCATTAAAATATACTGAAATGACATTTAAAAAGTTGAGAAATTGTTTCTAAATATCCTGGAAACAACACAATAACTTTACACGTGCAAGTAATAAACACATTATATGCCATATAATTATCAATCTCACTTACATATACATTTTTATAAAATTTATCCTGGGTTAAAACCAAATGTTTTTGAACAATTGCCAGTTTATGATCTGTCTGAATGACCTTCAAAATTTCTTGGTTTTTGAATTGCTCGAGTTCGACTTTCCTCTAACTACAAATTAGAGAAAGGTTGAACTCGAGCAATTCGGGTAATGCTACATTAAGCATAATGTTACTTCAATTATGTCATTAAAATGGACTTTACAGTAACCGTACTAATGGTACCAAATTCAAATTTTATAGTCTGAATTACTACTATTTACTGTTTCCTCAGCTCCTTCTCTATTTTAGACTTTCAACATAAGCTCTTGAAATTATAGGACACAAACACATGTCAGCATGTGAATTGCCTTATCAATTCATTAGATGCCAACAAACTTGAAAATAATGAACTGATAGCAGTTTAAAATTCAATTCTTAAAGCATTAATCTTACTCTATTATTAAACTAATCTGTTGTTTAAAGTAACATTAAAACACATAAAATTTGCAAAAAATCATTAAAATTCCAGTTCCCTTTACAATATAACAGTGTAGAAATCAATAAAATGTTTACATAAATTGGCTTTTTTAATCAATGTACTGACTCCGTTAGTCATAGAATAACAGTTTAAATATAATTATTAATATTAAAAAATAATATTTACAATAAAATTTATACCTTAATAGTTTACAGATAAGAAGCAGATAAAACTTCAACAGTTTGGTTCAGAATCCAGTCATGTAAATAGTGAGAAAGCGAACACCTGCTTATCATGAATGTTACTTTAACACCTGCAATTCTATTGTGAGAGAAAGGGGAAAAGCTAAAATGATTGCATTTCTTTTTTTTTCTATATTCATTTAATTTTTTAAAAACTGTATTAAAATATAATTACAAGTTCTTTAACCTTCTCGTACCTGCACAGTTATACAAAGCTCATTAATTTTGTATTTTAATGCAAAGACCATTAGAATATGCCGTTAACGTTTCGATTGCCCGTTTTCCTTCATTACTTCCAATCTTAATGGAATGTGTTGTTCTTCATACATCACTACTACTAAAAGTAGTTTTCCTTTTCCTAATATAAAAGAATGAAAATTTTGTATTGTTCATACAAATTTTTAAGTCGTTACTAGAATTATTTTCCAACTTTACTATCCGAGTGGTTATATATAAAGTATTCTTTCTTATCCGACTTCATACATTGGTTCTAATTAATTTTTTGATTAAATTACTACAGTCAATTTTTCTGGTAGCCCCATTTTACCATGCATTCAACACAAAACTGCATCCGTTCAAACTAATCTGGCTTCACGTGCACTTTAAACACATTCTACTAAGCTCAAGCTAAGCTCAAAACCATTGCATAGTTTTTCAATTTTTAATAGCCCTTGTAATTTGGATTCAGTAAAATTGCTTTATTATCTAACATTTTTAAGAAATTTTACTATATTTTATTGGTTTTAGTGGTGGTAGTATTACAAGTGTACTTCCTTATAGAAGTAAAGGAGCTTTGTAATTTTGATTTAATGCAAGAATTAGTAGACGTGAATTTGTGTGTGGAGTTTTTGCCATTATATTTAATCTGATGTAAGAAAGAGAAAATCAAACTATCAAATTATATCATTTTAATTTCATGATATAGAATTCGGCACAAAAAAAGTTCCTTACAAACCAGTGTTTTACTTGGAGTTACTCCTGTTGTAGCATTTATTCAATTAATTGTCTTCTGATTCTGTTCTCTTAATGGAAATTACTTGTCTCATTTTTTAGCTCTTTTTACAGAGGAGCCAATGACCTGCAAATGAGTATAATACTGTTATTCGAGGAAAAAAACTCTACAAATTGAAAGCAACGATGTAAAAAGAGCCGAACGACTAGTATTTGGTTAGCGACAAGAAAATGCACTTTACTATTTTGCAATCTTTCTTAACAGGCGACCTTGTTTTAGTATATCAAACAACCTTGACATCGCCGGGGTTCACGAATAGCACTTGCCGGATGCTCCTGCAGAATATTTATTATTAGATTTCTAATTCACATTTTAGCCGAATGACATTTTTGAACAATTAATATTTCATTAAAAATTGAAATATTACAACTTAATTTTATCTAAATCAAACGTACTACAATTTATTATAAATTAGAAAAAGTGCGAAATGCAATGTCGTGATAGACTCTAGTGGAAGAATATAAGTTATCTCGACATCGTTAATACGAATCTTTCAATTATTAGCAAACAAAAGAATAAATTAGCATTGCTTTTTGTCGCCGTAACTGTGGGGATATATGATTATGTTTATATGAACACATTACTTGGCTCCATCATCAGTCAAACTAACAAATATAACAAGTGTTGGATCTGATTTCACGTTTCTCTTACGGTAAAGCTTTAATATGGAAGAAAATATTTCTAATATCAATTTCAGGTTATAGATTTATCATGAAAACAATCTATTTTCTTTAATAGACAGATTATATTATAGTCTTTTCTGATAATAATATAGAAATGTGGGTTCTACATCATCCTTGAAGGGACAAATTGGAGGTTGAACTACAGTATTTCATTTCCATTTATCCATTCTTCCAAAACAGAGATTATAATGACGTCTACACCTCGAAATTTGAAGCAAAGAGCTCATTAGAATACTGATTATGTCAAATAAGCATTTCAATTTAGTCATTGCCAAGTTATATTTTCTTTCAAAGTCTGAGAAATGTAACATTTTTATGTATGCTTTAGGAAGTTCTTTTTAAGCATTAATAAACATCAAAATGATTATTATAATGATTGTGTATAAGCAAATATACTTAATTAAACTAAATAGAGAATAAAATAAGGTAATAGCAAATATTACAAATTAAAAATAATACAAAATAGTGTTTTGACTTTGTAAGAATAATTATTTATTTTCTTAAGAAGAAATTTGAGATAAGACTTTAGTACATATACGACAGATAAAGAAAATAAGAATATGATTAGAAAAGTTTTGAATGTAAATCTTAATATAAATTTTTATCAATAATATATTTACACACTTCCACCAAATGCAAAGAAGTTTCTCGGAAACACGTTTTAAATAAAATTCCTCCCGAAAAACGAGAATAAATGGAAATCAAAACTTTTAAGTTCATTGACCTCGCCGAACACACACGGCCATATTATGTTCACTTCCTGTAACAATGAACTTGGCATTCTGCCAACTCATCCATTCCACTTTTGAACTTGACCTCCTTTGTAAACCCAAACAAATCTTTATTGACATACCTGTCTGCTCGGAAGTTTAGGCCGAAAGAGTAATTGCCTAAGACGTTACTCGACAGTCAAATTTATATATTTATTACTGTTAACGGTAATAAAATTGATTATATTTTTAGGAAAATGGCCCAAGACGATGTCCGGACTACCCAGCACGTCGGGAACTACCGCTAGCGTGGCTTTTATCCGAAGGGGAAAGATGTACATCGGTCACGTCGGCGACTCGAGAATCATTCTCGGCTGTCAGGATCCAGGTAATAAAAAGATTCCTCAAAACTTAAATCTGTAGATAGCATCTTAAGTATAAAAAATTAAGACTTAGTTTTGGGAAATGGTACAGTATCTGCCTGTATAGTAAATATCTGAATAACATTTGTATATAAATTTCTAACTGTATTCCGTGTAAATTTTTATATTTTTGATTTGTAGAAACGAAACTAAAATTGTTCTACTTTCACTACATTATTTTGAATCTAAAGATTCATCTATTACTTAATTATTTGTTTTAATTACAAATAATAAAATCTCTCAAGATAAAATTAAATAAATTTACATAAAAATTGTAATTAAAAGTGAAACTCTTAACTTTCAAAGAGTAAGGGTAATTTTTTTGTGTTATAATTGTGAAAAATGTTAACGTTTTCTCAAATACAATAAACATACATTTGAGTAAATACCTAAAAATACTTTATGACTCCATTTTCATTCTAACAGCTATCAGTCATCTTTAAGAGAGACTCTTAATATCATATTCAAACTTGACAGTATATTTATCTTAGTATTCCAATATACTGTCATTTGCAAGAACACCTTTCACACACATACAGTCCCAATAATCATAGTGACTAATATTTTAATAGCTATTTTTTAAAAATTTACTACTTATATATTTAAAAATTAGTAGTTAGTTTACTTTACTTGTTTCAGATCCATTAAATTAAATATAATTTTGTAAAGATTTAAATTAAGTTGTTTATTGTAAAGTTTACAAATGTAACAGTTAGTATGTTAATTTGTTTCCACTAGCTTCCAAATGTTTAATAATATAATTAGACATGTTAGCAATTAACAGTTGAAACTCGTCACAAATTTTCAACGTTCATTATGGCATTTATTAAATCTTTGACACACAAATCCCACAAACGTTTCCTATTGAATTTAGATCTGGACATAGTTACACCTATGGGTACCTTACTCTCTTGATACACCCAACCATTAATATTTCTCCTATTAAATTTATGTAACTTGCTCAATTCTTTCTCCCATTAACCAGTTTTAAAATGGTTTGTCCGTGTTTTCTAAACTCAACTCAAATCTTAACAGATGACTACCTTAAACTCATTTTAACTGTTCCAGTTCATTTCTAAGGTCGTTTCAATAGTTGTGAACTTCGTCCAGGCCACTGCACCATATTCTGTGATGAGAAATTCAAACTTCTTATCAGAGAATATGATTTAAAAACCAGACTAATTGGAACACAATGTGATGTCATGCAAAGTCGAGACAAGCAACGATGTGGTGTGCTTCCAAGCCAATTATTTCATTCCTCTTATATCATTATCAAATGTAGAATATATAACAACTCAATAAATGGTCCAATAAGACCTAGGAATCCATAAAGACAAATCTGATCTAAAAAGGTCAACAAAATTGTCAAAAGCCTACATAAATATACTGAATGTATCACGTATGGTGATTATGGCAACTACCGACAATTAAAAGTATTGATTACATAAAAGCTGTTGAAAAATAGCTAATTTAAAAATACCAAACTACCTGAAATCTTTAAATTTTTACTATTTTTACTTAACTGTATGAAGAAGCAAAGACAAGTAAACACCTGGATACACCTACCTGTAATTTTCATTCCAGAATGTATTTTCAGGTCATCAGTAAGAAATCTTGAAATTCTCTGTTGTAGGGAATGAATTTCACTCTGAAATGGAATTGTGTAAAATTTATTATACCTTTATACTTTTGTGACATCTTTCTTACATAAATGTCAAATATATTTCTGAGATAAAGTTTTTAAAGCTACAATTATGACAAACTTGATATGAAATATGTTGATTTTATACCTTTCTTGTTTGATTTAAGATTTAAATTACACAATTTGCATATAGCAACAATTTATTTTTAGATATTTTTAAGGAAACCAAAATATTAGAAAGTATTTAATATTTTTAATGCATGCATGAAAATACATTACATGCATGCATCATATTTATTTCTTACAAAAAATAGCAAGTAAAGATCTAGATCAAAAGTAATATATGAAAATGAAATAGCCACTATACATAAATATGGAATGTGACCACCCCTTGCAGTAATGCAGGCTTCACAATGACATTACATTCTGTTGATAATTGGTCTTTGCTACTCTAATGAGCTACTAGATGCATTGTCCTTCCAAGTCTCTGCAGATGTTAAGGCAGCAACAGCATCATCTGAGAGCATCCTACATTTGCTCTATGAAGTTAAGATCTAGAGATCTCACTAACCAATTCATGTATGCAATTCTCTCCTGATAATTAACTTATTCTTTTATAATATAGATGTACTACCTATTGTACTTGCACAGGGGTCAAATAATGGAAGTCTGGGATTTCATCCCAATATTTTCTGGTAGCTGAAATCCTCTTGGAAGCACAGAAATCTATGCACCCACTTAATGAGATGCTATCCCAAACCATAATGCTTCCTCCATGTCTTTTTCATGGATATTATAGCTGTCCCTTGTTTTCTCCAGATCAAAGCATGCCTTGAATTGCTTTGTAAACCATATCCTTACTCATCTGTGAATAGCACTGTTCTCCAAACTCATGTTACGATTTTACAAGTTTGAACGTTATAGACTTCAATACTTTGAAGTACTTCGGTGTAATACTACACTTGATTTAGTGACAATTTTAGAGATTACTGCTATATTGAGGTTTGACTGTATATATGAATATTTTCATCATCACGTAAGTGTTAATATAGTGTTAGGTTGATTTTAAGTTAACATAAATATTAAAAAATCAACAATTTAAGTTTTCTTACAGAAATTCTAAGTTATTGATAACATAATTAAATGGAGTAACTCAAATTATTGTTATAAAATATACAAAGCATTTTTATTATTATAAAATAATTTGTTGTTTACTTTGAGATTTTATTTAGCTAAAACATCAGTTGAGATAAAAATATAGAATTTAATTATTTTACCAGATTAAGTCTAAAAATAATCAACATATATTAATTTTTTATAAAATCTGATATTTTAATTTGTAGATTCAGATATGTGGTTACCTCAGCCGCTTACTAAAGACCATAAACCAGAATCTCCTGCCGAGAAGGAACGTATTTATAGTGTGGGAGGGCTAGTAATGAATAAAGCTGGAGTGGAGAGAGTGGTTTGGAACAGACCTAGGCTCGGTCATAAAGGACCGATCCGCAGAAGTACGCATTTTGACAAAATACCGTTTTTAGCGGTGGCAAGATCGTTAGGTACGAACTTATTACATCTTTTAGTAATAGCATGCAAATTTTTTAACGATCAGTAAATTGTTAATTTACTTTTCATTAAGTTTTATAAACGTCAAGGTCATTTAGAAATATAGTTTCATGTTTTTCTAGAATAAATCATTAAGAATATATTTATATTTTAATTCAGGCGATCTATGGAGTTACAACTATCAACAAGGAGAATTTGTAGTGAGTCCAGAACCTGACGTATGTGTTGTTACTCTCGATCCTAAAAGAGACAGATGTGTTATTCTCGCATCCGATGGATTGTGGAATATGGTGACTCTATGGGATGCCGTTCGCTTAGTACAAGATGCCGAACAGGAAAACGAACGTTATATTCTTGAATCGGCACATAAATCATCTATAGTAAGTACTTGGTTATTAATTCTTCATCCGTTTTAGCACAAGATATTATATGAATATAATGTGCTTTATTATTATTTATGTAAAGTTAATTGCTAAGTATACAATAAGGAATGCTTACAGGAACCAATTAATAGAAATTAAATATATTCACACCTTTAACGTGTCCAGCATAACGTTAAGTTCCATAAAAACGTTTTCGATCCCTTTCAGAGATCTTCATCAGTTAAAGTTTACCAAGAAACGAACAAAATTTGAATTTAAAAAGAACGAATATTTCAAAACTGGTCGTGCATCTAACGGTGAAAACGTAAATGCGTTCCTAATGACGTCACCACCAACGTGAAATTTAAACATGCAAAATAATTCTAGTTCCCGTATACAAATTACCCAACGGTAAAAACAAAATTAGACAGGAATGAAGTGAAGCGGCTTCTGCGGAGACGTAAAATTATGTCATATCCGTTTTATAGAAAGATTTCCAGGCGGTTGATAAAACTGTCCGAGTCTCTATGATTGATGCAGTGTTTGCTGATGTGTGCTTTGTGTATCTTTATTTTTTCTGTGTGTTTCACCACTTGTGCTGATCTGGTAGGTTTAATAATCTCTGCCTTGTCCCAATTAACTGTGACATCCTGCTCCTTGGCGAATGCAGCAAGTACCGTACTATCTATGTTTTTATTGACCGCGTATGTAGAGAGGGACACATAGTAATGAAAGTATACTGCAAGCCGGCTTATCAACCTTACATCATTCCCACGAATTCATCAGACCCAGAACACCTAAAATTAACGGCTTTTAAATCATGGATAAAGAGAGCTCATACGCACTGTACCAGCATATATGATACGCACAGAGAGTTGGATTACATACGCGAAATACCGCTTCAACATGGTTACAGAAGACAAACGGTGGATACCCTCATTAAGACCTTCCAGCCACACAACCGACGTATAAAGGAGAACGAGCAGAAAGAAAGGATTGTCCTTAGTTACATACCGTTTTTAAACCAAATTACTAAGAAAGTGGTCAGAAAAAGGAATATCCGCATTGTTTATAGACGTAATCCCACGGTCTATAGGCTTTTGAGAAATGATAAGGAAAGATATAGATACAATAACCTCACAGGAGTGTACTCGATACTGTTGAGAGATAATAGATTCAACTCAGATCTGGTTTACGTAGGGGCGACCATGAGGAATTTGAAAAAAAAGGATCGAGGAACATAAATATGCGGTCAATAAAAACATTGATAGTACGGTACTTGCTGCATTCGCCAAGGAGCAGGATGTCACAGTTAATTGGGACAAGGCGGAGATTATTAAACCTACCAGATCAGCACAAGCGGTGAAACACACAGAAAAAATGGAGATACACAAAGCACACATCAGCAAACACTGCATCAATCATAGAGACTCGGACAGTTTTATCAACCGCCTGGAAATCTTTCTATAAAACGGATATGACGTAATTTTATGTCTCCGCAGAAGCCGCTTCACTTCATTCCTGTCTAATTTTGTTTTTACCGTTGGGTAATTTGTATACGGAAACTAGAATTATTTTGCATGTTTAAATTTCACGTTGGTGGTGACGTCATTAGGAACGCATTTACGTTTTCACCGTTAGATGCACGACCAGTTTTGAAATATTCGTTCTTTTTAAATTCAAATTTTGTTCGTTTCTTGGTAAACTTTAACTGATGAAGATCTCTGAAAGGGATCGAAAACGTTTTTATGGAACTTAACGTTATGCTGGACACGTTAAAGGTGTGAATATATTTAATTGCTAAGTGTGTTTGTTACAAAAAGTTCAGTTTCTAATCAATTTTCTATATTGAATTTGAAGAGGAGAGTGGAAACATGCTATAATATTTATTAAAAAAACAAAAGTATTCATTTAAAAATAAAAGGATAATAAATGCAGGTATACAATAAATGCATAAATACAGATATATATGCAAGCATATATATCTGTATTTATGTAATTTAATAAAATATGATTATTTAACCTATTTTAAATTTTACCACTAATATATTCAAGTTATACTATTGTCAGTTGTACCACTTTTCCACTGAACCCCTCATTTAAATTCAATTTTTTGCAAAAAATACTAAGTTCCATTTAAAAGTATTATTATAAATACATTTATTAATTTGATATGTAAAAATTTTTCCATTTAGAACAAGCAGGCTAATAATCCATCTAAACTCTTGGTCGATCGAGCTCTGAATCGTTGGTATAACTTAAAAATGAGAGCCGATAATACTAGTGTTGTTACAGTATTGTTAGATCCGCCAGGACCTCCTAAAAGTGAAGTTTTACTCAGGCAAAGGGTAATGCAGAAATTACGTCCAAGAGATGAAATCGATTCATCCGGAGGCAAGTTAATTATAAAATAATTTGCTTTGTTTTTAATTTTAATTGTGCTTTTTATATAAGTAATTCATGTTAGCAATAAAATTTTTTAATGTAAATTAAATCGAAATAGCAGAAAAAACTCTGAAATTTATGTTGTATGCTTGCAAGAGTGAGATGATAATATAATTTATATATATAGAATGTAGAGCCAAACATTGCAACAAGCTAAGATATAGCTTGTTGCAATGTTTGTCTCTACACCGTGTGTGGTACCCTCTCTCCCTATTATCTTCAATTAAAACTGTATTTGTTTTCTTGATAAAAATTATTTTTATCAAGTGCACTGCTGTATATAAAATAAATATTTAAAATTAAAAGAATTAAGAAAAGTAACTATTATAATATTTATTTTTCAAAATATTTTATAGGTCAAGTAGAAGGAGATAGTTGTTATGCTAAATCTATTAGAAAAACCGAACCAGAACAACAAGAGGATTGGCTCCATAAGAAAAAACTCGATTTCTCGGAAAGTCGTAATACTTACCTACCAAAACCAGTCGTACTATCGCCGAAGAGTGTTGTTACGAAACGTGTAATGGCAGATAAACATTCAGAATGTAATTCGTGTTCTTCACCTATGTGTAGACAAGAAACATGTAAGGAACAAAGTTCACATAAACTAGAAGAATTTGATTCTTTAGATAATGCATTGTCTAATAATTCTGACATTGAGTGCTCAAGATTAAAACCGGTGTCTAATCAAAATTACGTCGATTCAGTTGCTAATGCCTGGTTAGAAAAGAAGACAGATGCAAAATTAAGCATTAAAGATGTATGTTTAAGGAACTCTCTGCAGTCTAGTGACATTTCTGGTAAGGAGCAAAGACGATTATCATCAGATAGGGAGAACAAATTTAGTGCTGAAAAACACTGTTCATCCGAGATAAACTCTACAGATATGGACGGTATCAAACAGAGTTCTCAATCGGACGACGAACAGGAAGGAGAAGGAGACGACAACGACAGACGGAAATCTGAAGACGATAAATCTGAAGTTATAGTGGGTGTAAAACGGAAATTTTCGGTAGACAACTATGGTTCTAATTCGTCGGCACCGCCACTTAAACACCTGTGTGCACACAACCGTAACCAAAGTTGGACAAGTGATAATTTTTCTAGCTGTCGAATTGCAGCAAGGGCAATATCCAGTCCACACTGCACGAGGACTCGACACAGACTTCGTAAAATGAAAGCATAATTTAATTGACTTTTGTACAGTATAAAGATTTAACATGCGTCGCATGAAGAAATTTCTTAGATACAGCCGTGCACAAAATTAAAAATCTGTATAGATTTTCTTATGCTGGCGAATATGAACCTACTTTAAGTATGTAATTCGAATGTGTTTCAAGAAGACAGCTTGTAAGTGAACATATTTAATACAATAGTATTAATAATTAAATATTTCTTTCGCGAAAGTAGATGAAAGAGATGAATTTTTTTTATCTGTGCAACTTTTTTACAGACTAAATTATACCTCATTTGAGTTGTATCTAAATCCTCTATTGAGGAATAGGAGTCATTGACTTGCTCATTTTTAAGAAACTTGTATCGACAGTAAACAGTATATATGTATGTGCATACATACATACATGTATGTATATACTATAAACTGTTGACTACGAATGATGATTAATTAGCTTGTAAGATGTTTCAATGTGTTAGTAAATAGAAGACCAATCAAATGACCTCATACAAACAGTTAGGTGCTCATGATCCACTGTTTGAGCCCTGTTAAAAAGGTTTTTTAAATAGATTGTAATTATTTATTTGATGCACATAACTAGGTTTAGAAATACAGTATAACTTTACTAGAGTTAAGAATAGTATCCAGTTATTTTTATAAAATTCTCTCCGATAATTGGGGGAAAACAAAAATAAAAAAAAAAAATAATAATTTCAATTGTAATGTTTAGAAGAATCTCAGATTCCTCTATGCCAAATTTTCTGTCTTCTAAAGACAGTCGACTAATTCTTGTAGCGTAATTACAATCATTTCACTCATTGCAGTTATCGCTACATATCTGTAGCTGTTAAAGACATGCAAAATAAATAAAAAAAAACCCATCCAGGTGTAAAATGAGGAATGTTGCAGGTACTTTGGAATAACTTATCCTTTTCATAATGCAATATAATTTTGTAATGACAGTCATATCATTTTTAAATGTTAAATACAGATGTCATATGTAGGAAAATAAGACTGAAAAAATAATTTAAGACTTTTTTTTACAAATCTGCTGTTTATTAATATGGGGAAACAAAAAAAAAATAATAAATAAATTACACTCGTTCAGGGGAGTGAACTCTGTCCATATTCTGTGATATACCCTGATTTTGTGGTGAAATAGTTTTATTTTAATGTCAGGATATAATGTAAAAACTGCTGTACCTCGTTAGCTTTATAAGATTAGACGATAGTAATTTCGATGTCTTGTCGGATATGTATTGTGATGTCAATTGAAAAGTAAAAAAAGAAAAAAATATTGAAAAAAATTCATTGTCATTTCTTATTTAAATTTTCAGTAATTCATATATAAATAAAACTTTTATATAAATTATATTTATTTTGTTTTCTTTCTATACTTAATTTATTCATTCTTAAATGTGTAGTAGATTTAGAAAGTGAAATTATTTTTAATTTTACAAGAAAATAACTTCATTGCGACAGTAACGAGCAAAGATTCTCACATTATTTTATAGAATTGCATACATTCATTTTAAATGTTAAATGGCAAGATTGGCTACTTGTTTGTTCAAATGGTTATTTTTTTTTTATGCTCCTGCATGCATTATTAGTAGTAACAATTAAAAGTATTTATTATTAAATGAACGTCATTGACTTTTGATATAATAGAGTAATATAGGAGAGTAATGCTGATTGCTATATTCAAAGATGTTACAGCTAACTACAAAATTAAATGCTAAATACAGATCTTTATACAAGATGTGATAAGAGATGGCCGGTATTGTGGTAAAGAGAGAGATGTAAACGATAGCTGCTATAACACTCGGTGGCATAGCGTGGGTGTCGGCCACCCCCTTATTTAGGTATCTGAATTTAAAAGACTAAAATATACAGTAATTCTAAAGAACTTTTCGGCAAGAACAATCATCATTATTGTGTATTGTACAGGTGTATTGTACAGGTGTATTGTATTATTATTATTTATTGTGAAATTTTGCACCCCCTAAAAGTGCCGCTCCTGCTGCCCCACTATGCTATGCCACTGATAACACTGCTTAGCAAACATTCTACACACCATGTAGTATATTCTTTAATTATTCCAAGATCTCTACGGGTGGAAGTAAACAACTCTATGTTGTTTACAAAATTAATTATATCGGGGCTCCATAAAATCAAGCGTCAATAGTACGTGCAAAGTAATTTAGTGAAACTAATAGCAAATCTTGCCAATTAAAATTCTAAAAAAATATCTACATATAATAATTAAGTGTAACTTTATATAAAATGAGAAACAAATTTTGAACTGTCAAACAAAGAAGAAAGTTCTTAGCAATGCAGTAAACATAAATCATTATAAAATATCAGATAAGCCTCATAAGCATAAGATTTGTCTAACTTTGTATTTTCTACAGTTGTAACTAGTTTTTATTTTGTAAGGTTAAATAACAAATACAGTTATTAAAATTATTTTCCGATAGTAGAAAATAAACTAATTTACGTTAAATTTACCAATATAGACTGCTAAATAAGACGACAACACAGAGTCACAGATGTTTTCATATTTCGTTCTCTAGGATTTATGATTTACATTAAATGTTAATACTGTACATGTACTATTTTAATATGATTTTATACACTTTTATTCTTATTTATTGTTTAGTAACATGATTTTATGTGCTTCTAACACTTTTCTAGTTATATTACGACTTCAATATTTGTGGTGGACAGACGTAAAGTTGAATGAAATGACTTATACTTGATTTTTATTTTTCATATAACTTTTTAGACAAACAACGTATAATCGAAAACGACATAACCCGAGGTATACCTATACAATATATATCTGCATTAGGTGCAATAAAACATTTTTGACATACCTTGATACTTGGCTTTCTTCAATCAATAAGTTGTAAGTCAAACTTGTAGCCAATCAGATAAGCAGTGTTAGTTGCAACTTTGTACTGTATTGTGAGATGTTTCTCAACTATCAAAATGTAGTCACTGAGCTTTGAATTTGTAATTGATACTTCAGTCCATAATTTGAGATAAACATGGAAAATACAAGGGCATTTTTTCAACCTCCAATGGCCATAAAACAAAGATAAGTGTAAGTAACAAAATGAATTTATTATCAAAAGTTAGGTACAAACATGGTTACTTTTCACCATAATCACCGTGAAGTTTGAGGCATTTGTCATATTCGTGGACGAGCTTTTCCATCCCTTCTTCATAGAACGTTTTCGCCAGGGAAATGAGATGGCCTTAACACATTGTTTTGAAGATTGTCATTAGTCTCAAACTTTTGCTCTCCTAGCCACATTTTCAATTCAGGAAAGAGGTGGAAGTCTCCACCACGTTTAAACACCCAGCATATAGCCCCGATTTAGAGCCAACTGAGTTCCACTTCTTTCCCAAACAGAAAAACTGGCTAGGAGGGCAGAGGTTCGAGACAAATGACGATCTTCAAAATAACATTAGGGTCTATCTCGAGTCATCGGCGGCAACATTCTACAAAGAGGGGATGGAAAAGCTCATCCACAGATACGACAATCACCAAGAAGACTGAGGCATTTATGTCGAAAAGTAACCATGTTTGTACCTAACTTTTGGTAATAAATTCATTTTGTTATTTACATTTGTCTTTGTTTTATGGACCATCGAAGGTTGAAAAAAAAAAAAAAAAAAAACAGCCTACCTATATTGAATTAGGCTGAAAATGCCGAGTGAAAAATAAATTTTGAGATAGACAGGTTTAGCAATAGATACATACTTCACAGTTTCAATTTATTAACTACAGTTGCAGGCTCAAGAAGAGTAGCTTCAACTTTATAGAACACAAAATATATGCCAGAACATTAACATTTCATTAGAATGGCTGGCTTGCTAATTAAAACTTCATCAGTAAGTTGCATAACTTTCTCAGTGAAAAATATAAGCAGCATTAAGACACAGCACAAAGTTAAAATTGTGTGTGGCTCTATTTGTTAAGTTTTATATTATTATAAAAAGGCTTAATTTAGAGATGAATTTTTTTAAAAATTGTAAATGACAATGAGTAAAATTTTCATTAGTTCTGGCCCCACTCAAGGTAGGATATGACTGTCACCTTACTAACCATTAAACCACCAAAATTTAATAATATCAATCATCCTTACATATATTTACCATGCCAAATTTCAAAATGTTGAGATTTGCAAAATTGGATACAATCATATTTTTACATGTTATATACCTAACAAACAGAAAAGTAAAAACATGTCTGTGTTGCAGGCACAGATTAAGATGACAGTTCTCTATTGTTACCGACAAGACGATAAACAGTAAGATGGATGCATAACAATATTAATAGCTGGTAAACTTAAACAGTATGAATTATCATGTGCATATCAATAATTCAATATCAATAAGTTTTACATTATTTCCCAATTTATTGGAATCATATAAGCTAATCGGGTCAAGTGATTCATTTTAACTAAACGAAATCATTGTTAAACGACATTGGCCGTCGTCTTTGTAACTTTATCAGTAACAAGCAATTATTTATTGTGATGGTCCCAAATAATTGCTTGTTACTGATAAAATTACAGTCAGACCACAATTATTAATTTTTTGATTTAAAAATCATAACTTTCGGTCCAGATCCTAAGTTCATATATAGTTAATCCGGGTCTTTGACTCCTAAGCTTTCCATATCTGATCTCAGTTTTAATCTATCTTGACTGTTCTGGAGATTAAACAAACATACCACTGAGCCTATTACTGGTGTGCATCTTCTAATAGAGTTCGAAAACGTTCATAATGATCTGTTTATTAGAAGATGCACACCGGTAACAGGCTCAGTGGTATGTTTGTTTTCTTTACTCTGATGTAGTATCACTGTTGTTTGTTCTGGAGATTAATGAAGGACAGGCAGTCAGACAAAAACAGGAATGTGCAGGTCTGCAATTTGAAAATTGCAGCCCAATTAATACTTTTTTGTACATCTAATCCTAAGTCTACTTCCAAATCAAGTTAATTTTCTTTAAAACTTAGTTGCAAATGTGATTTTTCACAAATCATTTTTAGATTCAATATTCTGGAGTTAAATGAATTTCTGTAATTTTCTTAATCTTATTTTTAATAACACACACTTCAACGTGGAAGCATTTAAAGAACTTTGAAACTTGGATCATACAAGTAAATGTAAGTAATCAATCATCAACTAATAAACTCTTTTATAACCAAATAACTAGGTATTAATTATTGATGGATGTGCCAAGTCTATCTTAAGTCTGTTTCATAATCAACTATTCTGTTAAGTTTCAATAAATAGCTTGCAAAGTTTTTCTAATTTACTTGCAGAAATTTGTGTGATGCTTGGGATTAGTTCACTCCGTGATGTCTTAGAATATGGTCAACAATGTTTTTTTTTATTATCTTCTTTAAATACAGGGTCCTCCAGACAGAATACAGTAGTTTAAAAAGATAGCAATTATGTTCATTGTTACCCAAGAAGTATGTATCGTACATCAGTTGATAGAATAACTGCGAGTTTCATCTCCCATCTGCATTCAAATGTCTTTTTGTCTACTGTCTCAAGGAAGTCCATAAACAAAAATGGTGACTTTGCAACAGAGAAGGCATTTTGTGTTTTGCAGTTTGTAAACTTGGAATTGGTCATCATTGTGCAATAAGTGTTTGCCTTTCGTGGAGGATCGCTTTGAAATTATCTACGGAATCAATCGTCGTGTTGTACAATGACGACAGACTCCAACTTCGCAAACTGCAGAACAGAAAATGCTTTCTCTGTTGCCTGTTGTCATTTTTGTTGTCCAGCACTTCCTAGAAGCAGTAGACAAAAAAGACATTTGAATGCAGATGGGAGATGAAACTTAGACAGTTACTCTATCAATTGATGTACATTGCATACTTCTCAGGTAGTAATTAATATAATTATAATAATTTAAATTGGTAGTATTCTTTTGAGAAGATCCTGTATGAATCTTAGCAAATGTACTGTACACTTGCATTGAATATCAGGCATTCTATAATACCTAATATTCAATCCAAGTTGGAATCTCAAGAAATTTTTTGTGGATATGGTAATCCAGATTGTCAATCTATTTCTCATTATCTGACTGACCTTTACAGCAGATAAATCTATCCATAAATGGACCAGTCCATGATCTGATGTTTGTCATGGTTTAATAAATTAATCAAGTCAGTATGCTTTATTTATTTAATAATTTTGAAATGCAGACTTCCTTGATTATCAAATTTGACTAATTTCAAAATCAATAATTATCTTATTGCCTATATTTGTTTAAATTTAGAACAGAATTCTGATTTTCTACATAATTTAAAAGATACAAATGTTTTATTTAAATGTATTTATTGCAAATGCGCATTTATATTCTACCTCTAAACTAACGGTTCCCAACCAGTGGTCTGCAAGAGCTAAAATACAGTCCGCGAAAGATTTTAAAACTTATTCATTTTAAATTATTATTCCCACATTGATACAAACTGAATTTAATTTTTACTAAAAATGTCATGTTTTCTATTATAATAGTACTGTTAAAGCATGTTACTCTTAAGTTTAACGATTACTTGTGTCAACAGTTTTGATTAAAGTTTATTTTTAGATTGATACAGTTTATTTTTCTTAAACCTTGTGGTCCCTGCTAACAACAATGAAATCAAAGCGGTCCCTGGTCAAAAAAAGGTTGGGAACCGCTGCTCTAAAGGTAGAGTAGAGGTAGAATGTAAATTCTTTCTAAAATGATATCAAGATTCTATAGTAGTACCAACAGCAAGCAATTTTATCATCATATACAGTTATGTTTTGTACAGACCGACTGATAGGCTGTTTTTAAGCCTGAAAAAATTTTTCCAAAACTAGGAGTTGGCTTTTGCAGTAGGTATAAAGTTCAAACCTTTATCAGTGTTTCAATAGGGTGTTTATAAGACAAATGTTCATCAGGATAAGATTTATTTCAATTAAATTAACCAGGAATAAGTAAGACATACATGCATGACAGTAGGAAGCTTAGGTTAAAACGATGTCATTCTTCCAGTTATTTCCAGCAGAGGCATAATGCTGTGACTCATGACACACTAATCTACTCGAAGAAGATTAATCCAGTTGCAGGAGGAGTTAAAACAACCCAGTTGTTAGAATATTGATCAAGTTAGCCAATTCCATTCTGTTCAAATGAAAAAAAGTTAATTGGTTCAAAATCTTGATCAGGATTAACTCTCCTTGTGTAAACGTAGTTCAAAGAGTGTGAATAAGTTGAATGGTACTCCTAACCATTGCTGTGCATATCTAATTGTAACTCCAAAAGGTTGCCACAAATATTTTTAACTAGAACTCTTACTTGGTGAACTGAAGTTAGAGGACAGGGTACAATAAATAATGTAGTGCCAAGAGTTTTAAAGTTGGCTGATTGATGTTGGTAACATCACCAATGCAACAAAGTCATACTATAATGCTTTACTATTGCATATCGTAGCAATTCTATCACGATTCTACGCCGTGCAAACCATTAATATTTTATCGAATGTATTTTGAATGGAATATGTTTACCGATAGACTTTGTGCTCTTCTCAACAGAACTTATTGAAGATTTTCAAAACTTGCTTATGGTATAAATTATATAATGTAAATAATGCATAATTATATTTTTGAAGATTCATGCTACATTTGGTATCTTAATAAAATTGGTAAGGGCATAACAATATGCTTTTGCTATAGTCATATCCATATTTGTTAATTGTCTAATTGTATCCTATGGTTCCTACCATACGATACAACTTACATGTGAGAATCAACTTATATGGCAGGTATAAGGCAGAATTTTGAGTTGAAAAGCATGTGGTCAACTGGCATATACAACATTTCTTTTATTCTTACTCCTGTCATTAGTAATACTCTATACAGAATCAAATTGGAATTAATCAGATATCTTGGAATTTCATATCTATAAATTTACTTCCATTTATTCATTAATGTTGTTGAATGTTCCTAGTTTGTCGCACATTCTAACCTAACCTATTCTAATAATTTGGTTGGTAATAATTATGGTAATTTATTAGAATAGGTTAGGTTAGAACGTCATCCTCATTGTTTCCTTTCTTCTATTTGCTCGAATCAGAGACGAGCTGCCATTTTGGTCAGCGTAGGTAAATTTAACCAGTAATTGTATTTGAACAAGAGAAATCAAATTGTATTGTATGTTATCTAAAAACATGCTATATAAACAAGAAAGCATAAATATGTGCAGTTTAAGATAAAATCAATAATAGTAATTAAATATAAATAATAAAATTTTCAAAACAGTGAAATGAACACTTACCTCAAGTGCTTACACTCTCTTTCTTTCTTTATTTGTTTTGTTCATCTGGAGATTCCAGCCTACATACTCGTAACAAATGTCTACCTTCGAAGTAAAGTGAACCGAACAACTCTTTCAAACCATTGTCATTGGAAAAGAAGTAACTGTATTTTGAGATGAAGAAATATTTTCTTTTAACTTCTGTACTATTTTTTAAAACGGAACCAAAATAGTCAAAAGAAAACAGAACTAAACTTTCTTTGTTTCTTATTTTACTTTAGCAATTTCCTTTGTAGGTTAATGTTACCTTAGGTTCCAAAGTGGCAGCTCGTCTCTGATTCCGGCAAGGAAACAGTGGGGACGCACGTTCTAACCTAACTTATTTTAATAAATTACCATAATTATTAGCAACCAAATTATTAGAATAGGTTAGGTTTAGGAAAACGTGCGTCCCCCACTGTTTCCTTGCCGGAATCAGAGACGAGCTGCCACTTTGGAACCTAAGGTAACATTAACCCCTTTGGATTATAGCTCATTGTTTATTTGTTTTGTTCGTGAAAATGAAAAGGAAAATATATTGCAAATAAAAATGATTGCAGAAATTGATGTCAAAGATATTGCAAACGATTAACCTCTGAATACTTTCCACCATTTTCAATTGCGTGGCTCATGCAAATGAATTTCAGGAAGTTTGGTAAAAAGCGCGCGTATTGTTGAAATATACCACGTTCACCGAATTCCATCGTCCTCTTTAATCATTGTAATCATTTAAAAATAAAATACAGCTCCAGAATACCTAATATAATTATAACCCTTAACCCGTGAGGTGAAAAAAAAATACGCAACTCGTGAAGTGGAGTCACTCTGACTCCAGAACTATTGTTACAATCTGTGTAATTCAGAAAAGGAAGAAAAAGGGTGTACTATAGATTACTATCTATGGAATTTCAGGACTTTGATTATATATTTAAACTCAGAGGACCGAGACGAGTTCAACGGTACCCTATTTTTGGACCGGAGACGAAAAATAAAAAAGTTATCATACTTTTTCACTTACCATACTTTTTTAATGCTCTCATGAAGACGGCACCATAGTTGCTAGTACTGCCATCTTGCGATAAAGTCTGCAAACCATGACGTCGGACTACCGTCATCTCCCGGAGGGTTAACACGTGATACGAGAGCGGAGAGAGCGACGCGTCTTCCGATCATCGCGCGATCGCCATTTCGGTTAATGTTACTTATGGCAGCGAACATGGCGACCCGACTGACCTCTCGTATGGGCGCCACCACACGCCGCCATGTGCTAAACTAGTGATCGATTCACGGTAGTTCTTGAACAAAGTAAAAAAAGGGGGGAAACGTCTACTAAAGGCAATTTTAACGGCAAGCGACGGGACCCCGGATCGCGATAGCGAGGCCGACTTAGCGGAGAGCGACGCGACTCCCTATTATCGCGCGATCGCCGAAAAAAGTATGATAACTTTTTTATTTTTCGTCTCCGGTCCAAAAGTAGGATATCGTTGAACTCGTCTCGGTCCCCTCAGTTCAGATATATACTCAAAGTCTCAAAATTCCATAGGGGGTAATCTATAGTATCCCCAATTATAACCCTTAACCCGTGAAATGAAAAAAAAAAAAAAAAAAAAATACGCAACTCGTGAGGTGGAGTCACTCTGACCCCAGAACTATTGTTACAATCTGTGTAATTCAGAAAAGGAAGAAAAAGAAAAATATAATATTAAAATACTTTTTACCCTTTATTTAACACACTAGAAATATAAAGTAAAATTTTTAATAATCAATTAGAATTTTAAAAAAGTCAAACTTACTGAGGACGCAGTGCCCCCACCTCACGTGTTAAGGGTTAATAAATAAATTGTATGTGGCGCCATCTGTAATGAGATTTTGTTAAAAAATCTTTTTGTGTTATTAATTATTATAATTACACTTTACCAACCTTTAACATGCAGTCTATTGTATTAACGTAATCTAATGCTTTCGGTCAATTAATTGACCTTCATCAGGATCGAACTTTATAATAAATTATAAAGTTACAAATATTGTTCATTTTGGAAAGTAAAGATAAGAAATGTGTTTTATTTGTGTTCATTGTATTTTTTTTTAACTTTTAATAAAGTTCTATGAATATTATTCTTCTAATTTACATACTGTATATATGTATATATGATATTAATGACATAATGTGCAATGTTATCCAGGGCCGGCCTTCTCGATAAAGGGGCCCGGGTGCAAGAAACTATTTGGGCCCAAATGTTTTTCTAAAATAAAAAAATTTACAAACACGAACATATATTAATGCATGTTTATTTAAAGCGTGATTTTGTTCTTGCTAATACATTAATTACTTCAGAAAAATTACAATTTTTTGCAATTTCTTTTTCGATGCTTAATATAGCAAGTGCATTTAAGCGTTCTGCACACATGCTGGATCGAAGATAATTCTTTATTAATTTTAATTTGCTGAAAGAGCGCTCAGCACTTGCTATAGTAACTGGCAACGTAAAGAAAAGTTTTAATACAGTTAATACATTTAGAAATAACTCATTATAATTATTATTTAGTATGTATTGCAATATATCTTGTGCGTTATTTACATCCCTTTCATTCAAAATCAAATCCCGTAGCAAACCAATTTCCTGGATTAGGTTTTCATCTACATCTTTGTTATAAAAATTTACAAAGTTTTTGGAACATTTTTCTAATTCATGTTTTTCTAAGGTTTTCATATCAGTGATTAATTTGAAATCAGAAATAATATTTGGTATACTTTTAAATCTATCTTCTATTTGTACAATAACCGTATCAATTAGAGTGTTAAAAAAATAACATCTAAATTCCTCTACCGGGTTTTCTATAACTTCATCTTCTGCTATTTCGGAATATAACCTTTTTCTTTTTCGTATTCGTTTTTCAGGAAAATGTTCTGAAATATTTAAATTACGTGCTAGCACTTTTGCTTCGTCTAAAAATGTGTTAAATTTTGTTCTTAAATTTTGGATTTCAGTTTTAATTTTATTGACTAAATTAAAAGCCGACTCAAGAATAATTGTTTTTGCTTGAAATAGTATATTGATTGCGTTGATTTTAGACAACATTGCAAACCATACTACTAAACATAAAATAAATGGCATTTCTTGTATTGAATCCAATAGACTTTTAGCTTCGGATACCGCTGTATTATCGTTACTTACATAAATAAATTCTTCTAGGGCATTACAAGTTTGTTCAAACTGTGTATACACTGCTTTAACCGAATCTATTTTGGCTTCCCAACGAGTGTCACATAATGGTTTAAGAGTAATGTTTAAATGTTTTTGTAGAATTTCCCATCTCTTTGTAGATGCAGAAAATAAGCAATATAAACGTTGCAATATCCCAAAAAAATTTTTACAATATATACTGCTGGAAGCGGCATCACAAATTAATAAATTAAAAGAGTGTGATAGGCAAGGCACATATATTGCATGAGGGTTTAGAGCAATTATTCTAGATTGTACACCTTTATATTTCCCTTTCATGTTGCTACCGTTGTCGTATCCCTGCCCTCTGCAATTCATAATATCTAAATCAAGCTCACTTAATGTTTTCAATAGAGTTTTTGCTAGTCCTTCTCCAGTCACATCAGTTGCTTCAATAAACCTTATAAATGACTCATTTATAATTAATCTTTTCTCTTCAAAATTTACATACCTAATAATAACTGAAGTTTGTTCCTTATGGGAAATATCAGGAGTACAATCCATTTGGACACTATAGTATGTGGCTGCTTTTATATCGTTTTTAATTTTGTTAAGGACTTCATCTCCTAACGCAGAAATAATTTGTTCTTGTGATCTATGTGCTAAATGATGCACAATTCTATTTTTCGAATTTTTTATTCTGTTTATATGATCCATTAACACAGAGTCGTATTTACTTAAAAATTCGATTAAACTTAAAAAATTTCCATTATTAGGCGTTCCTATTATTTCATGGGTTCCTCGAAGTGGAAGATTATTACATGCTAAAAATAGAATCACATCTACAATTCTTTGAAATAGTAATTTAAGTCGTTCCGTTTCCTTATTTATATTAACTTGATTAGTTTCATCAATAGTCGAACATAAATTTAGTCGTTTTAGTAATTCTTTCCAAGCAATAAACGAATTAAAGTGACAAATAGAACGCTCATGATCTTGAATTACAGTTGACAGCTTTCTCCAGTTACTATAGCCACCTATAAACCGTGTAGATTGTTCATTTCCTCTTCTTTTAGAAAATAGTATACAACAAAAACAAAATACCGAGTCTTGCGTTTTTGAATAAATTAACCAGCTGCGAAGCTGGGTTTCACCATTTGGCATTTTTTTAAAGTAGTACGTAGTGGAAAATGACCTACCTTCATCATTCTTAGCAAAAACTCCTTTGTGTTGTACAGGTCCGGTTTTAACACAAAACATTCGAAACTTATCAGTTATAATACTTGGCCATAAATCTGGATCACTTATGTTCATTTGATCATATTCGTTATTGTCATTTTCGACGTTATTTTCTGATTCGATCATATTTGTATAAACATGCGGTTCTTCAACGAATTTCACAGTTTCAACATTTTCATTGCAAGACTGTGTAGTTTGTGCGGAACTTTCTTCTCCAGTTGAAGCTTGAACTGTAACTTCTGAAGTCGAAACAATTTCATTGCTGGAATTACTTCGTAGCCAAGAAAACAGATCTACTTGTGATTTCTTGAAATTTAGCTTTTCTACTTTTTTCTTTTCTGCTAATTTTCTTTTTTGACACCCAGAGGGATATTTCCTTGGCATGGACATGATTAGATGTAACAATAATTAAACGTTTTGTAGTATGACACGTCTTTCTTTCTCGTGCTGAACTCGAACTCTCACAACTTCTCGGAGGCTCCTTGTAAAGTATTGATCTTTTAGCAGAGTGGGAACAAAAGAAGCGCGACCTTGTCAATTGGACCCACGTGCGGTCGGGTAATACCACTTGTAAGGTCAACACCTTACAGAGGGAAAACAAAGGAAGCGCCGGCTTTGTCAATAGGACCCACCTGTAGGCTGTAGTCAGACCGAAAGTTCCAGAAATAAGACAGACAAAAAAAGATAGAAGAAATTATAAAAGAAACATTAAAACTACGATTATATACCAGGGGCGTGCCGTGACATTTGATGATAGGGAAGCTGTGTTTCTGTAAGAAGCCGACATCCAGGGGCAATCAGTCAATTGCGCGTCAGTGATGGTCTAGGCTCCATTCGTATCGTTTATTCGATAAGCCAGTAAAAACCGTAGACTTCTCTAAATGCATTTTTAATATCACGATTACATTCCGAATCGCTAGCCACGATATAAGGGCTACAATTAAAAGTAAAATAATAAAAACTTACTCGGTGAAATAAAATATGTGGTGGATGTACTGGTACATACAAAATATTCTTCAATTATATGAATATACTTTTAAAGAAAATTATAATTAAATATAGCTTTGCAAAGAAACGTACAGTACATAAAGATATAAAATATTCTTTACTTTTAAAATTTTAAAACAATGTACTTAGTCAAATAGCTCCCTACCAGTGGCTAATGGATGGAATCGAAGACGGTTGCAGAGGACTGCCAAATCCCCAGGGTGCTGATACCGGTCAATGTCAAATACCTCTTTTGTCGCATCACTAGTATATCTCAAAGGACGCGACAGGGCTGTTGTAAATTTTAAACGTTTCTCACCATAGCCGTAAAAATCTAAATATGTTAAACTTAAAAGTCATTTGTTTTCTAACTAATTCGTTTTAGGACCAGGTGTTGTCCACGGAAATTTCCAAAATTTACAACTTTTCGGTCACTCTCGTCGAATTGGAAAAATTTGTCTTTATTACATCTAATACAATATTTCGAAGAAATCAGTCCCCACTATACTCGGCTGTATATTGGTTCGGTTAAGCTTTTGTTTAAGTAATATTCCGGCTCTTTCATCGGGGTTTTGTTTATGTCCCCAATTCCCTAATCGCTTAATTATTTAACTACTTCTTAAGTAGAAATAAGTCGAAACCGGTTACTTTCTACTCGAATATTTGTAGTATCGGGAAAAAAGTGGAAAGACAAATTTTTATGACAAACGAATACATAAATCGTATAATTTTATATGGCCGACGGCCACAGTATTATTTTCATTTCTTAACGCGGGCTATATGGTTTTGAAATTTTTTTTAAAAAGTCGAATTTAGGTGGGGATCCTCGGGAGTTCCCCGAATCAAATAACAAAAACTAAACATTCGCATCATCGAGAATTAGTTTAAAGATTGTCGAAATTCAGAGATCTACAATAATAATGTTTACGATAAAATGTACTTTTCGTCATACTGATAACGATAGGAATATTGTCAAGTTTTCGTGTGCATTCTTGATAATGTTGGGGCCCCCTCAATCGCGGGGCCCCGGTGCGTAGCATCCGCCGCACCCCCCGATGGCCGGCCCTGATGTTATCTGGCTCACTGCTGTTATCAGAATTAGTACTGTAGCCCTCCTTTTGAAAAGTTTGGGGAACACTGATGTAAATGATAAGATTAATTAAATTATTACACGATATAATAGGCAAATCTATGTGAGGAAATGATTTTTAATATATTTAAAAAAATCAGAAATCATAGCAGTAACTCCCCGAGAAGTAAAAAAGTCACTAACTGACTGCATATACAGGAATCAGAGTCGCCGATTTTCGGGGGTCGATTTCTTTTCCATCCAAACACCCGAAAAAATTCCGAATATCTCGTTTGAAAGAAAATTGTTTACTTAGGTAGTGTGTAAAATTTTGAGATTTCCTATAAAATGGTTGACAAAAATATAAGCAACTGAAAAGTGCAAAAATTGACAAAAAAAGCTGTATTTTCTTCTTCGTCGTCGTCATCTAGCACTGCAGATGTCTCAGAGAAAAAACTACTTGCTCTAGAAAGCTTAAATTTTAAACTTAAGCCTCTCTCATTATCAGCGAAATGCTCACAAAACTTCTAGGTCAACAGGTCAAAGTTCACAGGAGTTGCCCATAGAACTAATTCAGTTTTACGGATTAATTTTTTGGTCATTAAGAAAAAATTGCATCAAAACAAATGACTTTTATTCAAAATGTTCAGGACCCGAGATCTAAAACTTGGGGGTCAAAATCACTCATTCAAAACTGTAATTTTAGCTTTATTATTATAATATTAATATTTTATTTTATTTGTAATATCATTTACATATTTTTTTTAACTTTATTTCTCATTTTATCAAAACTTACAGTAGAAAAATTTGATAAAATTAAAAATAATCTAAAATAAAGTTATTTTGAATTTTTTACAACCAAATAACAAAAATAACATTACAAATGTAATAAAAATGATATAAGAAATATATTAAAAATTGGTTAATGTTACCTTAGGTAGCCAAGATGGCGGCTCGTCGCTAATTTCATCAAGGAAACAGTGGAACGCACGTTCTAAGCTAACCTAACCTATTCTAATAAATTACCATAATTATTAACAACCAATTTATTAGAATAGGTTAGGTTAGGTTAGGTTAGGTTATCCGAACGGACCACCCCCCGAAAAATTCCTGGGGATTATTCGACCCGTTCGGATTCGATGCCGGGTCACCCAGAGCAGTAAGCTGCCACCTTGACCACTCGGCCATCCGGCCGCTGGCTATCAGCTTCTAGAAGAGTATTAATTATTATAAAATGGCAAAACTTAATTTTTAGGGTTGGGATAAGTTTTATAAGAAGCTTTTCTTAATTAAAATTTTTTTGATTTGTATTGTGTTGTGTCTTCTATTTCTACAGGAGAGTTTAATTAGGATATACTCATAGGACAATTTCATAGGAGATATTCATTAGAGTTGAACGTAAATAAATAATATTTTCTTGTTTCTGATGAATTTTAGATATTAATAACAGACAATTAAAGAAGTATAATAAAATTAATTTTATATTCTACAGATAAATTTTCTACATACGTAATAAATTAACAAAATAGTTTCACAGATTCTAGTCGCCAGGGGGCGTTTTGTCGCAACTCTATTTCGAAATTTTTGAAGGTGTCGTTTGTTTGTGTAGCGAAAGTCTGTGTTAAATTATTTAAAAGATTAAAATGAAATACGGACAATTAGTTATGGGTCCTGCAGGTAGTGGAAAGGTAAAACTATTAATTCAAAATTTAACGTGAAATTTAAGTAATTGTTTAGTTTTAAGTATTAAAAAGTAACGTCGTTGTTCAGTCACGTGGCTCTGGAACCACGTGAGTCTCGACATTGACGTGTATATTGTAGATCAACACAAAAATTATGCTCAAAATATGTCGTTATTGCATGTTAAATAAATTATACATCTTTAGCAGGTAAATTATACATAAACCTTTCAAAATTAATAATGCTGACATTTAAATATCAAGTTAATGTTATTGTTTACCTTAACTTTTATTTATATTCTGTTATGATTGAGTAATTCAACGAAAATTAATGTAAGTGCTGTTTCAGTTAAGTCTGTCTATAGACCAAAGCAGCTTTTACTCTAGAGGATTTGAATAAAATTCATTTGAAATTTGCTGTTAGATTAAACAGTATAAATAGTCAGTTTCTCTTCATTTTATATTAAATAAAGAAAATTATTGACGTTGGTTATAATTATTTGTGATGTAAATTAGTATGACATTCTGTCTACATAAAGAATTGACTTGAGAGAAACATCGTGCGTGATGTCCCTTCTGTTAAACCAATTGGCACGTTCCCTAATGATGATGGCATTTTTTGCTTAATATTCCAGGCAATAAGTAGATTTTGTTTCATTTTCTCTCACTAGATGACAGAACAACTTTTCTGTTGTGTTAATTTTTTCATAGGATGCATTAATTGTAAAGAACCTTGCATTTAACAACTACTATAGCGAACTTCCTCTTATTCCAATATTCAGGTTTATTCTGGTAGACACACGTTTAACAAATCGTGAAGAAATTGGAGGTAACTTGCCACAACTAAGCAATTAATGGCTGATGCTTATTGGTTAATACCCAAGTTGATTCTTCCCATAGGCAGACTGTAGTGTAGAGGTATACTGAATATATTGTTAGTTGTGCTTGGAATCTCTAGTTGCTTTCTAACTTGTTGCTCATGACTATAAATGTATTAACAAAATTGATATTAAAAACATAAATCAATAGCAGAATATGGTTATATTTTAGCAGCAAATTATAATCGTAAAAAGTTTTTTCTGTTTATTTTGAAATTTGATACTTGAAAGTAAAGCATTCTATTATTGAAGCAAACAGCTCTGCCTTTCTGGAAATCACAATGAAGACTTCCACTTAAATTCTAATACTTTTTGGGCTTTCCATCCTCCTTACATACCAGCACTGTTGTAAGAATCTGCACTTCTCTGTCACATTACAATGGTGTTGGTATTTCTGAGAATGGGCTGGAAAGTCCATAAGTGCTACAGTTTAAATGGAGTTTTTTATTATATTTTTTTTGAAAAAACAGTTTTATATGTTTAAGGAAATTGGAGGAATAAATTTTGACTGATATTAGTAAGCTTATTATTTCCTCTGACAGTATGATGCAATTTTGGAAATGTTTCCTTGTCAAGTAGCTAAATAAGCAAATCAATGACATAGATAGTTTCATATTAAATAAACTACGTCATGGCTTGCTTACTTAGCTGCTTGACAAAGAAACATGCCAATATAATAGCGAGGTCGCGGCCAAAGTTTTCAATGCAAAAATGTGAACGTCGGATGTTTGGTGCTGTCTTCCTGTAAGCCTAGAAGTTTGACAATGGCATTTCAAACATCGAGCATGATTCCACTGATGTTCTAAATACCATTATCAAACTTCTAGGCTTATAGGAAGGCAGCGCTGAACATCCGACATTCACGTTTTCGCATTGAAAGTGTCTGCCGCAACCTCGCTATTCTCTAGATTTATAATTTCACAAGGCTTGTGACATAGGTATAAACTATAATGTGTTGGAAATAATGTTTCATTTTCATATCAGTTTTTATTTGATTTTTAATTTGTACTTACTCTAAGATATTTTCAATTTATTTAGATTTGTTTTTATTATTATATTTTTTCACTATATGAAATATTATAATGTTTTCTTTTATAATTTTATTATTATTATTCAATAATCTGTAAGAGAGAAAAGCAAAAATAACCCAATCAATCTGAATACAATCACAATGAAAATAAGTATATCAAACATTGCAAAGCCTGATATGTATATAGAAACACAACTAAATGATCACTTTAAATAATTGGGCTATAACTTAGTATTAATCATTAAATTAGCAGAGTTATAGCCCAATTATTTAAGGCAAACATTTAGTTGTTTCAGAATGAAAATGAAGTATTTTATGCTGTATCACTTCCTTTTTGCTTATCTATATCTATATTTATATATATATATAATCGAGACAAGTTGATAATAATAATAATTAGCGCAAAGCCCAAACGGTTAGGAGTTGAAAGTTGAAATTTGGTACACAGTTAGAGTACGTCACGGGGGAGAGGGACAGGAATAAGGCTTAACACTTCCATCAACAATGGAAGTGTTACGTAACAATGGAATTGTCAACGATAAAAGTGTTACGTAACAAGAGAAAGCGACGTGCAAGACGCAGATGCAGTTTTTTTTCGTTTTTGCGGGAAATCGAACATATTTTTAGACCCATCTAAAAATTCTGTAATTAGTCTGGAAACAGGGAATCCCAATTCTTGCATTCTGTGAAAATGGGTAAGGTTGACTATAATGTAATAATCTTAATCTTCACTATTGTTAATTTTGTCTGAGCAATGCCGGGCCCACCCGCTAGTATATATATAAAAATGGACATGTTTGTGCCTATATTTCATTCTGCAGCCAAAACTATACATCGCACATGAATGGTGTTTGTGTGAGGTAGTAGCCCCAAGTCTCCCATCGTACACTATGGTGGTTGCGTCTCGATAGCTGTAAGGGTGTGGGAGATATGGGGGTTGAAAGTGATTGACTTCGAAAATGTGTGACGCTTCAATGAGAATGTTCCAGTTTTTTTCTAGAAAGTTTTAGAACCTAGAGGTGAAATTTGGTACACAGGGTACGTAATGAAAACGCACACTAAGAAGGGATTTTTCGAAATTCCCTCACAGGGGAGAGGGAAAGCATTAAGTCTTAACCTGAAAAACAGCTTTTACTGTACTATTTTAGATGGGATTTTTTGTTTTTAATTACATTTAGTCTTCATTGAGTACTTAGGGGTATTAAATTGATAACATTTCAGACATTGATATAAATATTTTTTACATATTTAGATTTTTTACCAAATGTTCAAACCATTTTAAATTCAAATTTGTTATTGCATATTGGTTCGATTATAGAACGATTGTAAATGTTCCAGAAAATTTATCAAATTAAAAACAGTTGGTTTGATTCTCAGCAATTCTCAGCGGTAGGTGTTATGTAACAATTTACTATGGTTGTTGAAATATTGAATGTAAATAGGGCTTGCTTGCAAAATCCGTGCGAACGAAGTCGCGGATAACAGCTGGGAGATATGTGGGTTGAAAGTTTTAAGAATGGAAGTGTTAAGAGAAAGCGACGTACAAGATTTACAGGTGTTTTTATGCGTTTTTGCAGGAAATCGAACATATTTTTAGACCCATCTAAAAATTCTCTAATTAGTCTCTGTAAACAGGGGACCTAATTCTTGCATTCTGTGAAAACAGGTAAGGTTGGCTATAACATAATAATCTTAATTTTCGCTATTGTTACTTTTTGCCCGAGCAATGCTGACTTATCTGCTAGGAAAAGAAAAGTCTTTTAACGCACGTCTTTTATATTAAAAAAAACTATATTGCATATAAATGTACGAACAAAAAAAAACCCAGTGAAGCGGGTACTTGCAACTAGTATAACATATAATCATTTGTCAATTGAATGCTTGTGTATAAGTCACAAATAAATCATAAAGTTGTGTAAAGAATTTTGATAATATCATTGATGCATGAAATTTTTTAAGTAGATAAAAAATTTTATCTTAGTAAAGTAAGAAGTAATCTGTAATAAATCTGTATATATACAGATAGAACTGTATGATTTGTTTGTGACTTATACACAAGCATTCAATTGACAAATGATTCTATGTTATATAAGCAAAAAAGGAAGTGATACAGCATAAAATACTTCATTTTTATTCTGAAACAACCAAACGTTTGCCTTAAATAATTGGGCTATAACTTTGCTAATTTAATGATTAATACTAAGTTATAGCCCAATTATTTAAGGTGATCATTTAGTTGTGTTTCTATATACATATCAGGCTTTGCAATGTTTGATATACTTATTTTCATTGATTGTATTCAGATTGATTGGATTATTTTTGCTTTTTTCTCTTACAGATTATTGAATAATAATAATAAAATTATAAAAGAAAACATTATAATATTTCATATAGTGAAAAAATATAATAATAAAAACAAATTTAAATATATATAAATGAGGATGTTTGTTTGATCGTTCAGTATGCACTCCTAGACTGTTCAATCAATTGCTATGAAACGTGGCAGTTACTTTCAAATACTTCTAACTTAGATAATATTGTACATCCCACCCCAAATTATTGATTGGATTATTATATATTGATTAATTTTTGTCTACATTTGATTGCTGGCTTCCAGGTAGCACTATCTATTGGAAAAAAAATTAACTAAATATAATTATTACAAAAAAACATAGCATTTAAAAAATATATATATATTACATTCACTGAATTACTGCGACAATGATATAGCACAAAATAGATTCGCCATTATTTCATTACTGCAACAGGTAGCATATATCAGTTGCCTGTGTGAAGTGTAGTAGTGTTTTTGCCCCTGTACATCATACTTTTGCTGTTAGCAATAGTGTCATGCTGGTTATGTATCTAACTCCATTTGGGGAAAAATTTTTAAATTGAAATAATGTGACTTGCAGTACAAATCAGAAGTTCATATATAGTTAATCTGGTCCTCTTTCTGTTACGATTTTCATGTCTGGTCTTTACTTTCATTTATCTAACTCCATTCTTGAGATTAAGGAAGGACAGAGATGGATGGATGACAGTGGAAATTTATAGGCCTACAATTTTTTCAACCCTCCAGTAACTGAATGCATAACCCTCCAGTAACTGAGTGCATAAAACCACTGAACACCAGTAGTTGGTTGCGGGTTTGCGCGTGGCCAGTGAACTGGCCACATAACACTTAAATTGGAACCAGCTTTATGTAAAAGTCTTTCTAGGATACATTCTCCTTGACAGATCACCCACATGTTGCATTGTCGTAACCAAATAAATCAAACCAATTCTAATAATTCTTCTACAAATGTGATAGTTACGAGAACATGCTTAACTACTAGAAAACCTGGACATTCCACTTCCTCCCCTGATTTCATCTCCTCTTACTAACTCATAAACCCATTGTCCCAAACATCTTTTACTGATACTGCTTAAGATGTTGTACTGACTGCTTTAACACATTTTAAACATTTTCTTCTTCTGTACACAATTTAATGAATTTTTGAAATGTGTTAAATTGGTTACTTGGTGTGATAAACCCTTACATAAGATAAAGTTTGTAGTTATATAAATCAAATACTATAATATAATATAACAGAAGGGTTAGAAGTATGAAATAATCTAATAATCTTGATGTTTGTACTTATTTTTTGCCTGGGAACACTGGGCTTACCTGCTAGTTATGATATACATCACAACTTTTTAGTGTCCTTTCTTTAGGGATGGCAAGTTTATTTTTGTTATCTAATTAACAGTTTTGTTGGCATTACATTAGAAGATTTATTGTTTTGTTTGTATAGTTGGTACTGGAACTGATGTATTGATACTTTAAATATCTTCTATCTTTTTTGAATAGATTTTTTTTGACTTCTATACATTAATTTTATGAATTTTTATATTTTACAAATGTTGTTTTTATAATTGTAGTCCACATATTGCAGTACAATGGTGAAGTATGCTCAAGACGTGGGACGACAAATAAACGTCGTTAATTTGGATCCAGCTGCCGAATATTTTGATTACGAGATGGTAGCAGGTAAAATATTTAAAATAAATTTATAATGTTTGTATAACTCCAGTGAATTTATCATTAAAAGATGAAACATGAGAAATTTATAACATATATTACTTTTTGTTGTAATTAAGACATTAATATCCATGTTACTCTTAAAGTTGGACAAAACTTTATTGGCACTTCTAACAAATACTATAAATTGTAGCATATAATTTGACTTTTTAAGCCTGAAAAATTGTGTATGATTAGTAGAAATGCAGTACCGATGCGGGGGTTGCACTACATGGCACCAAAATAGCCACTTAATATTTTTATTAAAGTGGCAATAAAAGCCCTAGTTTATTTATTTTGACATTTAGCATGAAATTGAATCACAAAGCACACACTTCAGGAAAAACAACAGAATGTTGTGCTCCTGTGTGATGGGTGCAGGAGCACAACAGAACAATTTTTTGGGGTTTCACTTTGATCTTTTCTCAGTAGACTAAAGCATAAACATTTTGGCATGACAGAACATTTGACATACTGTTTAAGCATTGTGGTCAAATGTGTTATTTGGCATTATCAATTAAAAAATTATTCCTGTTTCCAAGTGACAGTTTAACTTGTTACTTTTGCTTTCCAGATGCCAAACTGATAATGCTACCAGCACCTGCATTAACTAGTAAGTAAAACTGGTGGCAATAAATAATTTGAAGTGGCAAAAAAAATTTAAAACTGGTAAAATAGTTGGCGATTTTTTAAATTTTTCACAGCGACTCCTGCTGACGATATGTCTGTATTTCAGTTTTAGTCTACTGTAAGTTTGGTGATTGAGGTATAAAGCAAGGTATGAAGCCTTCATGACACTTATTAATAATTATTTTGTAAGGACTACTGTAAGTGTCTACAATTAGTTCCCATTCTGTCCACATTCCTCGACTCTGTAATTGGTGTCCCTGCTTGTTTTTGGTGTCTGTACTTGTCTATACGCATACTTTTAGTGCCTGTATATTTGTACCTATATCTGTATACATATCTATTCTACTGTGAATGTTATTTTTATTTTACCTGAGATTCACTCTGTGACTGTGTTTGAATTTCTGCATGTGTATTTATGTATTAAATCATTTGTGTTTAGTTTCCCTCAATACTTTTTTTTTTTTTAATTATTGTAACAATCTCTATGTAACTATTTCTATATAACTAATCTTTTGCATTTTGTATATTTTGTTACAAACTAATTTTATTCTAGTATCTAACCTCCTTTACTCCATTTGTCACGCATTAATTAAACAACTGTATCTGTAATTTGTTTCATTGTTTTGAGTTTGTACTGGGTTATACTTGTTGTGGCACCCAGATACATTGTACACAATGTGTTCAAATAAAATATATGTCTATGTCTATAAAGCAAGGATAATCCTAAGCTAGAATTTTGAGTTAAAAATCTTGAGATGACAAGTTAACTTACACACTGCAATTTTCATTATAAATAAACAAGGTATTAGAGTTGTGCTTTGAGTTTTTATAACTCATATTCAGTTGTAGAAACATTAAATTCCAGTAATAATTAAGATTTAAATGACAAAATACATTTGAAGGAATAAAATTTAAAACGGCGCCTTTAAACAAAGTTCTTAAGCTTCGTATGAAGCTCGACTAAAGCATAATATTAGCTGTATTCTTTGTGATAATCTTCAATTTTCAAATAGAATTTTCTTCATTTGTCTGCGAAATTTTGAATTTTTAAAAGATGGAGGAGATTTCTGATCGAAAATAGAAGATTTTCGTGTTTACAGAAGTTTTTCTTGTCATTTTTTTTTTATTTCCTTCTTGTAATTTTGTTATTAAGTATTGATATTATAACATTTTAATTATGTTTAAATTTATTTAACAGAGTTGATATCAAATACTGAATTTAATGTAATCATTATTTTCTGCTTACAGATATAAGAGAATTGATACATGTTGATGATGTAATGGAGGATGAGGAGTTGAGGTTTGGGCCAAATGGAGGTCTTATTTATTGTATGGAGTAAGTAATCATAGAATTTCAATTTATTTAATAAAATTTACTCATTTCAAGTCATATTCACAATTAAACCAAGTATGTTCCTAAATATTTTTATTCATTCCTGCTCATTTTTAGAGAAGAATGTATTTGAAACTGATTCTAAAAGTGTTTTTCATCCAGACAATATAAACAAAAGCAATAAGCCAGAATGTTTGAAAGATAAAACTTTAAAACAAAATTGTTGTTAATATTATCATACGTGACTAAAAATCACTCATAATAAAAGGCAAGACAAAATATATAGACAATATATAAATTTGTAACTGGATGTTACAAGTTGTATAGGACAGGGATGGCGAACCTATGGCACGTGTGCCCAAAGTGGCTTGTATAGAGAAATCATCTGGCACGTAATGTATCATACGATTTCCATTGATCATCTGTCTTTTTCAATCATCCTTTTTTCAATAAGCTTTTTGTACATTTATTCTAATTAAAGCATATTTGTTTGATTTCTTTAGATATCATTATTTGAAGTCTAAAATTTTGGCACACACAAACATCTTTAAAGCTAACAAGGGGAGGGCACGACCTGGGAAATTCACTCTGGGATGAGACTTGGTATATAGGTAGTACTCCTTTAGGATGTTTAATCCTCAAAACAAGAAAATGCAATGGCCGGCCAATTTTAAGAAAAAGGCCTCTAAAAATTCGAGCTCAGCTTATGTACTAATAAGTTTCGCTAGGTCGGCAGCTGCCGAGCAGCTCGGTCGACATCGTTCTCGGCTACCACCAAGTCGTTCAGGGTTCAAATCTCGGTCTCGATTAGTATTTTTTTTTTTTTTTTCTTTCTAAAAATTTTTTAAAATAAGTATTTTGAATATATAAATATTAAAATTTTATTATAATAAACAATTTCATTTAAAAAAATGTTTAACACATATTACATGCCATTTTAATTATAATAATACAAAATAATTAATAATAATAGTTATAAATAATTAGTTATGGAACAACAGTTATTATTTATTATTCTATTGTATCAAATTTTTCAAAGGTTACTACTATTATTAATTTTCACCACTTAAAAATAAAAAGTATAAAACATGTCTTTTATATTCATCGGTTATTTCCATTTTAAGAAAAATAAACAACTAAAATGTTCCCAATTCCAACAGTATTATATAAATGAGATCCAATTTAACACTTCAGTGTAAAAAGTATCACATTAGACTGACATTTTCAACAGCAAAACAAGATTTTTCTCAAGGTCATAAAAATGTGCATGGACTTATGGACTGACCTGATATTTGGAGACAAGGTGTCAATTTACTTTTGGATTTGGAAGAGATCATGGTGTTTCGTAATATATCACACCATAATACAAATAGTTTCAATATTTTACAGTAAAATGTCTGTGAATGAAGATACTATCAGTTTACCAATAGTTGTTGATGATTTATTAATATACTTATTAATTATTTTGTATTATTATAATTAAAATGACATGTAATATGTGTTAAGCATTTTTTTAAATGAAATTGTTTATTCTAATAAAATTTTAATATTTATATATTCAAAATACTTATTTTAAAAAATTTTTAGAAAGAAAAAAAAAAATACTAATCGAGACCGAGATTTGAACCCTGAATGACTTGGTGGTAGCCGAGAACGATGTCGACCGAGCTGCTCGGCAGCTGCCGACCTAGCAAAACTTATTAGTACATCAGCTGAGCTTGAATTTTTAAAGGCCTTTTTCTTAAAATTGGCCGGCCATTGCACTTTCTTGTTTTGAGGATTGAACATCCTAAAGGAGTACTACCTATATACCAAGTCTCATCCCAAAGTGAATTTCCCAGGTCGTGCCCTCCCCTTGTAAGTGTACTTACTATATGGCACGTGGGCTCAGAAATGTTCGCCACCCTGGTATAGGATATGATAGACTGTTTAATAGTAAAAGAGATGAGTTTCCACTGTATCACCAATAACAAGATTTTCTGGCTTAACTAGAAATGAGGCGTTAAAGAAATTTGGAAACAAGGTAAAGTTTGTAATTAGATATATAGATGATCTAATAGATATATTTGTAAGTATAAACATCTTAAATCTGATAGTTATATATTAGTCAAATGATTCCTAGATTACATTGGGCTATATTACTACTACTATTGTTAATTAACCTATTCAACGTTGAAATTTTTCTCTGTTGCCTGTGATACCATGTTGAATTTTCATCGACGTTAAGCCTAACAAATTTTTCTTAATCGTGGTTATTGTGTCGTTAAAAATTATATTTTTTATGCTGCACAAACAAAATAAATATATTGAAAAATATAAAAACAAAAAAATTATATTATTGAAGTTCGTTTTAATATAAAAATTGTGATGCATAGCGACATCTAGTATCAAAAACGTTCTGATGCAGACACAAAAATATTTGGGATCGCCCACGTAGGTCAATGAGGTCAACACGAAAATTTTCGGGAACAACGCAGGACAGGTTAAATGCTAAGTACTAGAGGCAGGTGTTAGGTGCTTTCTTTAAATTTTATAATTAATTTAGAAAGAAGAAGAAAATAAGGTTATGGAAGAAGAAAATCAGTCCAAAGCAGGACTAGAAGCCATAACTCCTGCATTGCCAGTCACACTACCTGGACTTTTGTCCAATCCTTGCTTCCAGAACTTATTAATTTTAGATAGAACCACACAGTGTTACTTAATTAATAATAGTAGTATTACTATAGCTTGATATAATCCAGTAATTGTTTGACTTTAGAATCTGACAGATAGTTTACATATCTGGTGACAAACTCTTATCTTGTACAGTACATATCAATTCAAATTCCATGAAACAGGTAAAGTTTGGCAGTTCTTTTTGTATGCTCTTCTGCACATATAACAAATATTGATATATGTTTTAATGCTGCGTCATAATGTCGTCGTGAAAGCATTTTAAATATTAAAAGGAGTTTAAATTAGACATTCGTTACCAGCAAAGCTCATTTAAGCTAATTTCGGCTGTATTGCTTGACAGTGATTCTGTTATTTGTTCAGAATACAGCTCTTGATGAAAAAGTTTAGGGTCATTTTAAGTATTGAATTCTGAATAGTGGACCAAGACAAAGCATATTTCCAATTTAGATTTATCTGATAATTCTAAATTTTATCTTTTAGGTATTTAGTTAATTCTGACTGGCTTGAAGAACAACTTGTTGATGAGGAGGATTCATACACATTATTTGATTGTCCTGGTAAGGTCTTTCAGCAATTTAACTTTAAATGATTTTATCTGTATACTGTAATATAGAAGATAGTTGTACAGGGTGTCTGAAAAGTTAATGTGCAGTGAGAAATTTGTAATGACATTAAAGTCATATATATAGCAGTGCATAAAAGACGTGTAAGGCTGCATTCACACTCCCGACGAGGACAAAAACAATTGTTTTTATCATTCATCTTTGTCTGTAAAGTGTTTACATTAGTCATTATCGTTGCTTTTTCGTCATAGTTGTTTGTCATTTGAAAGTTAGCCAAGATTCAACATTTGTCATTGTCGTAATGGTATTGGCCAACCAACATGAATTTCCCACATTTCTTTGAACAATATGGAGGAACTGCTAATCTCTTGTGCCGAAGAAAGAGGCTCTATGAAGCTTAAGAGATGGTCAAAAGTATTTGGAGACACATGAAAATAATTTTAAAAATTCATTGATATCTTTTAATTGTAATTCATGGACTAAGACATAGAATTTGACTTGTGTTTTTCTCTCAATACCAAGGCCGTGAGTTATCGACATTTTGATATTTTTCTTAACAAAAGTAATAAATTCTGCTGTCAACATCAAAGAATTAATATTTTACTTTGCATATCCAATTTTAAAACAGATGAGTTCGGTGTAAAGCAGAAAGCTGTGGAATAACACTAAGTCTAATGTAAATTGCACATGCTCTAAGATGAAAACTAACAAACAGTATGAACGCTTTGGCAATAAATGAACATGATGAAAGACACGCCGTCATTATCATTTAGGATCTGTGTTCTTTGTCGTCATTAGTATGAATGCAGCCTAAGTTGTGTATCCTGTGTTTCCACTTTGCGTATATGGCATTACTGCTTGCTCACTAATATTTTATGGTTTTTGGAAGATTTTGTTACCTATTGCATACTCTCCCATGGGATCCAGCCTGCTAGGTTTCTGGATCTTGCTCCCAGATTTTGGGTCTTTTGGAAATAGGAGAAACTGCAATGTCATATGTAAAACTTAAGCACTTAAATCTTTTCCCTGCACATTACTTTTCAGACACCCTGTAAAATACAATACACAGCTTAATGAATTGCTGTTTTATTAGTGACTTATTACTAATACAATAAGTAGTGATTGATCAATTTTTATAAATTGTCTGCTGTATTTATGCTTTAAGATTTTATATACAAATTGTACATAAATTCAGAGTTAAATTTATTTTCTAGAAAGTTACAATTGAAGATAAACAGTAATAAAAATTTTGTTTATCTGATATAACTTTCACAGCTATAGAAATACAATCAACTAGCAAAGACAATCCTACAATAAAAAATTGACTCTGCTAATGTGTTATTTGTGTTCCTGGTGTTCCTTAACTTTAATGATCTATAAGAAGAACTAAAGGTTCATATGCCTGATGGGGTAATTTCTTTCTTTGTCACCTCCTAAAGTGTAATTTTGGGTGTGGTGCTTAATTCAAGTTCTATTTGGACCTTATGTCTGCTTGAACTTGGCAGTATCTTTATTCTTAATCTTGACCTCTGTTCTCTTGTGAGAGGTTGAAGGCCAGGCCATTTGTATTAATCATAATTTTCTTTTCTGATGTGAAGTTTTGTATCACTGTCATCTGATGGCATCTTATTCCATCAACTGATGTAGCAGGTCTTTTCTGAAATCATGTTCATTTCTGTCACTAAAGGATAAATTTGTATTTATCTTCTATTGTAATATATTACAAATATGTTTTATTGTTGACGAAATATGTTTTAATATATTAAAACATATTTTGTCCTAGATTTTTAACTTTTTAGAACTATATTTTATTTACGTTAAAGCATATAGTATGTCAATATATCACTAAAGCATGCGTTAAAGCTTGTAGCATACTACATGCTTTAATGCAGTATGGCTGATACATTGCCTAATTATATTTAATTAAATAATAGTATAATTGCTCACTTTTAGTGATGCAAGTGTATATTGTGAGATATAAATGCTAATAGAAACTGTTTCTGCTGCTGTGTTATGTATTCAAAAAGTTAACAAAGAATTGATTAAATTGAGTCTTTCTACAGATCCTAAAAGTGGTACAAAAGGCATATATATATTGTAACAGGTATAAAAATGTGCATAAGGCTCTGAATCAATCTAATATATTCAGGTGAGATTTGCATTTTTTGTGACAAGGGATGGTGATGAGAGGAGTGGCTATTGAAGAAGAGAGAAGCAACTTTGAACATTTCCAGAGTTGTTAATGTTGTTCGCATTTTAAGTGAAGATTTGAACCAAGAGGAAGGTGTGCTCATTCAGTTCTACCTGTCTTCATAGCTGAGAAAGGAGATCAATATAAAACACATTGGAGAGAATTGGAACATATCAAGAGAGTCTTCTACACATTCTAATCTAGAATGCCAGTACTAGAAAGATTCGATTTTGAAAAAATTCTACCTGAAGGTCTTAGTTGTAGACTAAAATGTTAGTAACAGAAAACAAACTTACTTAAAACCCGATAACCGGAGTGGTAGAATTACAAGGAATGCTAACGTTTTTGAAGCCCCGTCTGGGCTCTTCTTCAGGCTTTATAGTAATATGAGAAGCCGTACGTCAAGAATCGAATAGTTTTCTTTTGAAAAAAAAAAGACTACTATAAAGTCTGAAGAAGAGCCCAGATGGGGCTTCAAAAACGTTAGCATTCCTTGTAATTCTACCACTCCGGTTATCGGGTTTTAAGTAAGTTTGTTTTTTGTATTTCATCCCGATGTGTGAAGACGATTGTTAGTAACAGTTTTTTCACTTATGTGCAAGGCCTAGATAAGATTTGTGAACTTTATATTCATTAATGCCTTGTTATTAGAAGATTAATTTAAATCATGTCTCGTCCAGACATCATTTTGATGGCAGATACAGAAGAAAATTTTTGACAAAATTATTATAGAACATCTTATGTAATGATTTTATTAAATACTAGTAGTATTCTGCTTATGATCCCAAAACAAACAACAGGATTCTGAATGGGTTGGTGTGACATCTCTCAGACGAAAGAAATTGAAATTCGAAAAGTTGCACATGAAAATAACGACGATAAATTTTTGACTTGCAAGGTGTGGATAACAAGGAATTTATACCACAAGGGAGAAGAAGAAATGTGAAATTTTATAGAGACTTCCCGAAATGCAAATGCATTTCAGGAAGTCTGTGTGTTTGCGCCCATTGCATTCAGGTACCAAGATTTTTTCCTGTTCCAAGCTTGCAGGCATGTGTCAACAAAAGAATACAGAAAAAGAATCTACCTTTTATCATCTCATATTCACTAGGTTTATCCCCCGCATACTTGTTTTTTCTGAGTTTGTAAAAAAGACAAATTTATGGATCGAAGAGTGTGACTAACAAATTAAAGACAACTGGGAGAGATTTTCTGCAGCTCTGAATGTCACATGACCATGCTAAAGGGGCATATATGTCAATGGATTGTACTTTGAATAAAAAATATATGATTGAATTTTAATTCTTGTCATAAAATTTATGGACTGCACTTATTTTAGAAAGTATTTTTTTTTAAATTCCAGGTCAGATAGAATTATACACTCATTTAGACATTATGCGAAAATTTAGTGGACATGCTTCATAGTTGGGATTATCGAATTTGTGCCATCTACATCCTCGATTCGCAGTTCTTAATCGAACCCTCAAAATTTCTTTCCGGTGTTTTGACGGCGTTGTCGGCAATGATTAGTTTGGAGATTCCCCATGTAAACGTATTGAGCAAGATCGATCTGTTAAACAAGAGAGGTAGAAAAATGCTTTACAGGTATGTTTACTCCTGAATTTTGAAATTAATTTATAATTTTTTCCTCGGTAAATTGTAATGGTTTAATTATATAATTTTCAAATTATTATTTAAAATATAAAATAATATCAGAATTGACTGGTTTCAATACTTTTTATGTTAATTTGTAGAGATGTGTAATGTTTTACCGAAAGTATAATTCGGATATTTTTCACTAGAACAGTTCTTGAAATAACAGTTAGTTTAGAGGTTATTTATAGTGCAAAACCAAATCTGTTGAATCATAACTGCTAGAAATATGTCAAATTTGGAGACTAATAACCTCAATAACATACAAAATACCATCTGAAAATTATTAAAAACAAGATTTATTTAGGTTTTGCAGATCTAACATGCTTAAGTTAGAGTTAAAAAAAAATAAATATACATTGTACATTGGACAAATATATTGATACGAATAGTACAAAATGAAAGCAACAGCATATATGTATTAAAATAAGTTACAGAAGTGTTTTGTGCATGCAACTATGAAAGTATCACTGTTTGAAGTTTTAATAAATTTGAAATTATCATCCATTGAGCATGGAGTTATTGATATTTCCTGACTGCATCGTCGTTTTAGGTTTTTAGAGCCCGACGTCAATTTATTACTCGACGAAGATTCTGCATCTACGAGATGGAGCGAAAAGTATAAACGTTTAAGTGAGACAATAGGAAAAGTGGTAAGTTTAATAACATTTTTTAATAATTAGTTTTTTGTTGAATAAAAATGAATAAGATTAGCAATTATGGGATTTAAAGTTATTTGCTTTGCAATCTAATTACTGTTCAGTTAATCATAAATTGATTTTTTTCATTCAAAACAAATATAATGACTTCCTAATTATCTGAATGTAACAATGTCGTATGATTATTGAGTGGAGTGTAAGCGGAGCTCTGCGTAAGTCAGAAAGTGTTTTGTCTGTAATCAAAATTTAAAGCGACCGCGCAACATGATTTTCTATATATACGCACAAATCAGCAAGGCCAATGTCGTGACGAAGCCAAAAATTTGAAATTCAATCTATGGGCCGAGATATTGAAAGTCAAAATTTTCCATGTAAAGTCTGTAGTCCAATTACTAGTTGCTAGTTATTGCATGCTAAATGTCAATCAAATTTATTTTGATTTTTACAAAAGGCATTTAACATGCATGATGTCACGACAGAATCAATTTTTAAAAGCACGAATGTGTGTGTCCTGCATCTGCACGTGCGTGTTTTGAACTGGTTGCTGGTGTTAGTAGGCTGCTAATGGACATGCACGTTGTCCCTGAACCTGTAGGTTTTAAACTGCTTCAGACAGAATATTAGAAGCACATCACCATATTTGTGTTTTCATGTCAAGCGAAAACAGAAAAATCTGTGCTATGGAGTTTAGTTTCATTTTCCTAGAAACACTTTTCTGAAAACTGCACTTGTCATAAACCATAGTACTACTACTTAAACCTTTAAAAATACAGATAAATTACATTGAAATTTGTTTCTTACTATCCTGAAGGAGGTCATTTAAGATGACCAAAAACACTTAAGTTAAAATTATGCCTCATTTTTTAAAGATTTGAGTAATAGTACTGTGGTTTTCCTATAAAATACCTAGTTAATACAGTAAACAGTTTTGGAGTAGAGTAGATAAGCATGCCATCTCACATTAAATTTAATTATTACAAATAAATAAATTTAGAATATTCTGCAAGAAAAGATTGGTCCAGCATGGGACTTGAACTCGCAACTCCTGCTCACTCTACAGATGTATTATCGGATATGCTATCTGGATGCTTCCATTCTTGTTTACTTTTAGTCCAAATTGCATTATTGAAGGAAACTGAAGAAAAACAAAAAGAAAGTGACTAGAAAGAGATGCTTGTTATAAAAATTACAGTTGGCAATATGTTGCTATTTGTGGTAGAAAACATGCCAACAAGTAAACACAATATGTAAAAGTGTGAAATATTTCAATCTGTCTGTTTCATTTTCAAACACAACACAACAAAAAATAAATATATTAAGTTTGAAAGTTCTATCATACCTAACTCTTTTCATTGAGGTGTATCCTCTTTACAATGATCTATTGCTTAATCCAACATCGGTGCTATATGCCTATGGAACCTACACTTTATTACTGATAACTAAAATATATACAAGAGTTCTTCTACTTAAATGTTCAAGTTAAGAACTTTCAGACTTACAAACAATTTGACTTATACATCTAAAATTAAATTTTTATGAGGATTCTGAAGTTCTCTTGCTGCTCGTGGGGTGACATTGAAATCAGTTTTGGCCAGTAATAAATAACAAATTTTCAATAAATAATTAATGTGTGGTTATTTCTATTGCATGTTATCATTTTTGTTTTAGCACTAATTCTGAGGTCCCACTGCCACTTGTGAGATGGCATTGAAGTTGGTAACATTGGAGTAACCATTTTTCACTATTGTTTGCAATTTTTATAAGCTTTTACTATTAGTGTTTCAAAAATACATTCAAAATGTAATAGTAAATCTATCGATGCAGATAAATGCAAGAAATGTGAGTCTATTATAATGGAACTAAAACCAAGTGTAGTAGGTGAAAAAAACCACATTTGAGACACCTGCTCTAAGCAGTAGCGAGTAGGTAAATGAGTGTAACATATTCTATTGAGTACATTGAAGGATCGAACACTAATAATAAATGGTTATTTTGTATACAGATGTACTGAACTTCTAGGTTAATTTGACTTACGAACATTTCAACTTATGACCTAACCTGTTCGTAAGTAGGTGAGCACCTTTATAAGTTGTGTTCACTGGTAGACATATAGTGCTAAAGCCAATGAAAATATCTGTGGTTAGTTTTTTGTCTCGGGAATAAGAGACCAAGAGACATTTGACACTTAACATGTTAAATTATGTTTCTGTTAAAAAGGGCTAAAGTCAGGCTGAAGATTCTTTTAATTATTTCATGGTATATTTCAAAAGCTAGCAATCTGATTAAAAAACAATAATGTTTTCTATGAAAAAACAACTGTTACATTTAATTTTATGCATCTAAAATTTATTGATTGATAAATATCAAGTTTTACATAATAAAATATAAAGACCTCTTTTCCAGAGTTGTTAGTAAGGTTGAGCCAAAGTTTTAAACATGAAAACGTGTATGTCGGACGTTCAGTGCCGCTTTCCTGTAAGCCTAGAAATTTGACAATGGCGTTTGGAATGTCGAGCATGATTCCACTGACTTTCTAAACACCATTGTCAAACTTCTAGGTTTACGGGAAAGCGGTGCCGAACGTTCGACGTACACGTTTTCGTGTTTAAAACTTTGGCCTCAACCTCACTATTATGTTCTCTTTCAATAAGTTATTGCCTGATTTGGCTTCATTATAAGGTAGATGCATGAAGGATAGGTTATAGTTGCATCTTTGCTTATAGTTGCTTTATTTAGAAGTGGACATTTAAAAATATTTTGCAATATCATTAATACTTTGTAAAAGTGTGTGATTTTTTTTCTGGATTGAATGATCCATTATAGAATATTTTATTTGAATACACAGATAAAAAACTTAAATTGGATGCAAAACAATTCCATTAGAATAATTTTAAGCTTAGTGTCATGACTAACTAAATGCGAAGAAGACAATTATAAATTCTGAGAATTCTAAGTGAATGGGAATTGGAACCTGAAATTTTTACAAATAGTCTTACTCAAACTGTCAGAATTTATTATTCATTATACAGTTAGCTTTATAATGGATTAGAATCATCTGCAATAAACAAAATTGAAATTTATGTAGATATAACTAATAGCGACATAGCAACAACGACCACTGTTCTGTGGAATGTGGGTGTTCCACAAGCTTGCCGAGCGTTAGTTTTAATAGCAAATTTATTCCAGTGCACTACAACATATGATTTGTAGACAATTCTATGTTTATCATTTCATTTAATACAATAAAGTTGATTAGTTTATTGCTTTATTGTTTTGTGAGAATAAATCTGGAATTGCCTATTGATTTTCGAATATTTTGATGCAATACTCTGTGCAATAAAAGTATATGGCGTTCCTTGAGCTCAAGTAGGTTGAGAACCACTAATATAGATCGTCGTGTGTTGATCTTGTGTCGACAAATATAATAAAAAATTTACTTTGCATTTTAGTTTTTAAAAATGTTTTTAATGACGAAAGATGCTTTACAATAGTATAAGGGTTGAGTAAATCATATTTGCATGATTTTAGTACTGTATATTATATAATACAGACAATCATTTTATTTCTTACAGATAGATGATTATAGTTTAGTAAAATTCCAGCCCCTCAACATTAAAGATGAAGAAAGTATTTATGATTTATTATTTTCCATTGACAATGCAATTCAGTATGGAGAAGATCTAGATGTGAAAGTAAAGGTGAGAACATTGGAAAGCATTTTTTTTATCGTGACTAACATTTTAAACACCGATCTTTTGTTGTATAGTTTCGTATTGGACTAATGCTAAATGCAAATGTGTTATTTGATGTTAAAAAAATTTAAATTTTCAGTTAATTGCAATGATTTTTAAAAGAACTTTAGGAATTTTTCCTGTTACAATTTTATTACATTTTATTTTTAATATCTTAGAAATAATATATACTAATTCAGTAATAAATACTAACAATCAGTTTTGAAGTTTTGTAAGAACTAGATGCAAATTTTAATTAAGTTTGTTTAATTATTTCAAACTTCTTCGGGACATTAGTCGAGAGATCAGATATGAGGCATGCTATTTATGATCCATTAAATATAATTAGAAAATGTATTAAGCTGTAAATTTATTTACCAGATAGGGGATGGGCAACCTGCGGCCCGCGTTAATATTTTTTGCAGCCCACGTCGCATAAAATATGAATAAATATATCAATTTTCCAGCTTAAGGAAGTATGCAGCAAAAATTCAAATGTTATTTTCTACAACTTATGTATGTGAATTGTTTTTCTGCAATGAATTTAGTAAAAATTAAAACAAGAAACCAGCCAACATACACATTGAAACTAATTTAAAACTAGCAGTGACTCATATTTAACCAAATATTTCCAATATATTACATTTACATCAGTTCCGGAAGCTAAATTAAGTATACCTATGCTAATTTATAATTATATATGAATAAATAAATGTGATTTACCGACATTTTCCCCTTATTTTCTCTTACGTGTGGCCCGCGTCGGTTCAAAAATCTCGAAATGCGTCCCGTACATAGAAAAAGGTTGCCCATTCCTGTACTAGACCATCACACGATGATGTATAATTTTAATTTAGTTAAAAATTGATATTGGGTATGATATAATCGAAGAAAATAGAAAATAATTTTGATGTTAAACCAAAAATATCTGGTTTCAGAATTTATAATGTTTGAATCTGTATTCTGTATCTATAGAAATATAACATTATGAGCTTAACAGGAGATAGACAAATTAAATATTTAATATATTCCTATATGTAATGTGTGGAATTAATACGGTATATTAATAATTTGTTTGCAGGATTTTGCAGAATACGGTGACGACGACGACGACAGCTGATCACAGACACCCAACGGCATAACAAGACATGTTGAATTGTATTTATCTGCTATAACAATATTTGTTAGTATGTATATAATAAATTTTATTAAATAAAAATTTTAATTTTTAATTATTTTGCCTAATAAATTTATTAAACGAGCAGTTCTTTTTATTGTATTTATATAAATTTTAATATATTTTTTTTAATACATTAAAACATTATAAAAATTTTGATAAGTAAAATAAGTTATAATTTTTAAAATCTTAATAAGAATTTATATTTTATATACAAAGATGATAATTACTTATAAGTCTTTAAACATTATAAAGTATTACATCAGAAGATTATAATGTTAACATTCTGCTACTTGTAATTAATTTAATTAACATGGCTTACAGTAAAAAATCTTTAGTTATACAAGAGTTTAAATTGAAGTATCTTTGATTCTTTGGGATAGTTTTAAATTTTAAAAGTGTTATAAGTACTAAAAACTGTCCTTAAAATAGAGAGATAAACAAATTTCTGATAAATCAGGAAATAATTTTATATCAAAACACATTGCTTTGTGGCCACCTCGCTTATGTAACTACTATTTAAATTCGCATATAAATTTGAACTGTGTAATAATTTTTTTTCTGAAACTTATTTCATTGGGGTTATTTATTCTGTTTATGGATACTAAAGAATTTCATTTAGTTTGACTGGATACAGCAATGCAACACATGGGCTATCTGCCAAGGGATATATTGGGATGACTTTCTAGGAGATTAGCTCCTATTTACATGTTAGTTTTGATCCTATGACCTCTATCAAAATAGTGTTTGAGGCATAAGTTTTGATTTTTATAAATATGCTCTTCGCAACACCAAATATAGAGTAAAGTATAAGACTAAAGCAAACTGTCTATCAGCATTAAAATTCTCCATTTTCAAATTATTTAATTAAAAATAAGTTTTATTTTTAGGTTTTTAATTATATAACTTGAAAATAAACAACTTTAATGCTGATGGACAGTTTGTTTTATTCTTAAGTTTAAATTTTATAATCTCTAATTATTAATATTTTGTCTTTTATTCTGTTGTTGCTAAAATCTGTACATATACAGAATATTCTAAGGTAAAATCTATTTCAAATTCTTTAAAGGTACTTACATTTACCATTTTGAAGCTTATTTAATGTAGATTAACACTATTGCATCTACTTTACTGTTTACTTTTATTTAAAATACTGTAATTAGAAATGAAAATGCGCTCAATTTTGCTCTTGTAATAGCATCAAATAGCACTCCTCGGTTATTGAACTTCTCCCAACCAATATAAAAACACTTCTGAAAATACCTTCTCTTTCATTGATTTTCTATCATTTTTTAATTTTACATTATTAAGTGTATTTTATGACTTTTAATCACAATAAAATGAGCCCTTTTTTTTATTTATGGAGACTTTTGATTTATTCTGTTATTTCTGTTTCTTGATATATTCTACATTTCAATGTGCATTCTTGTCAAATATATTAGATGTTTTCCAATGGATTTTCTTAATTGAACCTGTAATAAAATCATATTGTATTTATTTTATTTGTTCAGTTTTGATGAGAAGAGGCTAGAACACTAGAATAATGTTTTTATTTTCTTAATTTATTTGTTTTTAAGTTCCAAATATAGCATTTCAGAAGTTATAGGTTTTGAGAATTCTCTCGCACATATATTTGATATATTAATAAATGAGTCTTCAAAAAGTCAGTAATAGGTTTAATAAAGTAATATTTTTAACTTTTTGAAAAGCTGTTTTCAAGTTAAACAATTAAAATTTACACACAAGAAGAAATTTTAGTTAAATTTGTTTGGGCAATTTTGTACAATTTTACAAAGCTTCTAAATGATAAATGATGATTATAAGAAGAAATATTGAAACATTATTACTTAATTTTAAGTGAAATTATAAATTGCAAGCTGAAAATATTATATACAAAATTATAGTTTAACTTCAGTTTATGCAAATGAAATATTTAAATAACCTAATGATGAAGTAAAACTATAATTTTGTTGAAAAATCAAAGACATACATTTTAAAAATCCACCAATAAATTTAAAGTGCCTTTCTTGGAGTTAAACTCTAATGTTTCGGTACGTAAACATCATATCAGTAGTCAATAAGAGAAGTATGGATCAAGAGATGATTAGAAATCAATGATCCCAGTAAGTTTTCTCAGTTTTTGAGTTTTATAAAATATTTTCGTGTCAATAAAAGTGATTTGGACTAGTTTTATTCAGGGTAGCTCCAAAACACAGTTAAACATCGTAAAGGCTAAATTGCTATCTTATTCAAATACTCTTAACCACTCGGCAGTGAGGGACGTATACAGGGTGGGCCAGCGAAAACGAAACGGCAGAGTGTTCGTGTTCGTCCAAGAAAAGCGCTCGGACAGGTCGATTTTACTCTCGAGGGGACATCTTATGCAATAAAATTTTTGCGATTCTGAATATTAACTAAACAAACAATTTTTCCGAAATAAATGTCTGTTTAGTTAATACAAAATAAATGAGTTTTTAAAATTTTTTGTTGTTTGTTGCATTCAGAATCGCAAAAACTTTATTGCAAAAGATGTCCCCTCGAGAATAAAATCGACCTGTCCGAGCGATTTGCTTGGACGAACACGAACACTCTGCCGTTTCGTTTTTGCTGGCCCACCCTGTATATACGTCGAGGGCGATCGTGTGGCAGTGGCGAGGGACGTACATATCCACTAAATTCTTTTGGGGGTATCGTCAAAAACTACCACGAAAAAAAATTCACATAAATGAATTATGTAACAATAAAAAAAGACTTTTCTTTATTAGACATAACTGTTTACGAATACTTTCTCTGAAACGGAAATGAGAAAAATTGCGTGAAAAAATACTTTAAAAATTTTCCAGGTATATTCTCCGCTACTAAGTGATAGAACCATACCCGACTCTCCCACTGCTGAAAGGTTAAGTAATGTAAATTCTATCAGTTTTATGAAAGAATAACATGCTCTGAATTTAGTTTCAATTCATATTTACGAGTATACTTACAAGTACATAGAAATAAAATAGTCTTAACTGATTTTTTGTCACACTACATTTGAAGTTTCCTTAACAAGTATGTTGAATTACAAATATTTTACATTAAAATAGTTTTAATTAACGATGTGGTTTTTCACTATTTTTCAGTACAAAATAACTGAAATTATTCTGTTGAGGATTATAAATTATTTTTAATATTAAATTTCTAGAATTTGGAGATTTGTGATATTTTTTTTTTGTAATCTTTAATAGTGTTATTGTGTAGAGTCTATTTTTCTATAATTTCATCATTGCTAATGACAAAAAGAATGATATAAATCACAGATTACCATCAATATTAATTTAAAAGAATTGCAGATGATGTGAAAGAAATGATCGATAAGAATTATTCTTTCAAAATATGAGAATTTAAATAAAAATGCATTTTTATTGGGCTGCAATTTGAAAAAATTGTAGACCTATAAATTCTCACTGTCGTCCACCTGTCGTTCCTTAATCTCAAAAACGGAGTTAGATAGATGAAAGACGAGACCGGACGTGGAAATTGTAGGGCAGGAGGGCCCGATAAAATACATAAGAACTTTCGATCCAAACCTGAGATCGTGTTATTTCGATTCAAAAATTTCCCCCGAAAGGTGTTAGATGGATAATGAGCTTGACTCTATTGCTAAAGGAAAAGTATGATGTACAGGGGCAAGTCACTACTAATTTGAGGTGGAGAAAATATATTTTAAATTAAAAATAATTGCTCATTACTTATATGTTTTCATGAAAGTAATGGTTGTAATAACGTATATATATAATTGTACTGCTCTTGCATATAAATGATTTTATAAACAATTATGAAATAGAAATAATATTTTATTATTATATTCATTATATTAAAATATAAATATAAAATTCACTAGTTTTCTTTGCAAAGAAAAATATCATGAAATGGCACAATAATCAGGTTTGAATATACTGTTGACCTCAACTGTATGGGCCTAAATTTACCAGATTTTGGAAACAGTGAATCAGCTCTGCTTACTCCAAGGTATCTGTCAGAGTAATTGAGCATATCTGATTACTGTTACTAAGTAGAATGTCTGAAAAGCAGCTTGTCGGCTGCTATTGTTTGCATTCTTGCTTGGAAATATTGCTGTATTGCCCAAAGTCAGGAGGCTCTATCTCCAAACGAATTGAAAATCAAGTTGTGCATTTGGTATTGTATCTAATTTGTATCCTTTGATATTGCCCAATATTTAGCATGAGCATTTTCTATAATGTTGAACATTTTCATGTTAGATGTAGCCTTCATTAATACAAAGGATACTAATTAACTATGTTCAATTGATATCGTGATATTATTTAACTGTTTTCAATTTGTTTGGAGTTACAGCCTTTTGCCTTAGGGTGATAGTGTTTTTCACTTGTATTTATAACAATATAAGCTGTTTGTGTTCTTGTATCTCATGTAAAATTCATTTTATAGTTGACCATGAAGACACCTTTGGATACAATGGACAATTTACATTATCAGATCATTACTTGCCTCAAAAATCCTTAAATTTGATGATGTATTAAAAAAATAATAATAATTTATTTTTTTATTTAGTTAAATCTCTCTCAAAATGTTTCAAGAGTTACGAATTTATTTTTGTTTGTGTACAGTTTTTCTCTTTCTTTTTATTTGTTTTTGGGCTGCAATTTGAAAAAATTGTAGAACTATAAATTCCCACTATTGTCTGTCCATCTGTCTTTCCTTGATCTTGAGAACAGAGTTAGTTAGATGAAAAGTGAGACCAGATATGAAAATCTTGAGAGGAGGAAGTCCTGATTAACTATTTATGAATTTCTAATGCAAACTGGAAGTAACATTATTTCAATTTAAAACTTCCTCCGAAAGGAGTTAATAGATGACGGGCATGACTCTATTGTTAAAGGAAAAGTATGATGTACAGGAGCAAAGACACTACAGTGCTAATTTGAGGTGGAGAGCATATATTTTAAATTAAATAAGTTAAAAACATGATTAAAAATTACAGCCCAGCATTGTGACCAAGTGACAATAAATAATTGCTCGTTATAATTTATTTTTATTAATGGTATTTTCAGTTCATTCCTGATGATATTTGCTATACTTATTATTTATTGAATAATAATAGAATATCCATAAATTTTTCGTCCGACGGAGAATTATTGTTCTATAAAAAGAAAGACGAAATCTGCCCAAAAGGGATCACACTTATTTTCTATGTTCCTAGACAATACACTTTTTCGGCGACTGACCTTTCTTTGTAGGCTACATGTCGCCGGTAGTATAAAATAATCCTTGTAAAACACAAAAATATTTCCAATTAAAATTATAAAATGACTTCTTAAAAAGGAACTGGTGATAACAGATGTCTTGCTTACGTCCATCAATACCTTCTGGGGGTGTAACTGCTTTTATCTACTGGAAACTAGCACTGGAAAATGTAGATTTTTTTTAAAAAAGGAAAGAACGAAAAATTTATGGATAAACTCACAAGTGTCGTCACCAGGGGGCAGCTTTCCTTTTTTTAAAAAATCTACATTCTCCAACACTCGTTTCCAGTAGATCAAAGCAGTTACACCCCCAGAAGGTATTGATGGACGTAAGCAAGACATCTGTTATCACCAGTTCCTTTTTAAGAAGTCATTTTATAATTTTAATTGGAAATATTTTTGTTTTTTACAAGGACTATTTTATACCATAGGCGACATGTAGCCTACAAAGAAAGATCGGTTGCCGAAAAAGTATATTGTCTAGGAACATAGAAAATAAGTGTGATCCCTTTTGGGCAGATTTCGTCTTTATTTTTATTGAACAATAGAATATATTCTATTTTAAATTTATTTATTGCTTTATATTTATAATAAGGATCAGTTTTGTTCAATTTTCAAGATTATTTTTGAAAAAATATTTTTACATTAACAAAACTAATCTCAAAAATAGAAAAATGCAGTATAAAAAAAAATAAAAGACAAAACAATAGTAATAAACTTGTATAACTGGTACTGTACAATGCAATGAATAAATTGTATATATGCAGCAAGCTTTAGACTTTTGAATGATTTTGTGAACGGTAAAACATGAGAAATGACTACAGATCTTTCATTACGTATTCAAATTCAAAAATTTTTGTTTATTCACTTGCAATGGTTTTAATGTTGAAATTTTTGTGTCTGTTGTCGATACTTTTGTGTATAATGTCAAATCATTCCTCAAAATTTCCTTTAAAATCTGATGACAAGTAGTAAAGGTGCCAGTGTGTTGACTGGGGATACAGCTTTAGTCCAAATTAGTTCGGATATATCAATCTTTGTTTTCGTAATCCAGGTATTCTGGCAAAACCTATGAGCAGTATGTATGGTAAACCTTTTAACTCTGCCATATGATCCTCTTCACAACCAAGAATCAAGAGTTAAAAGTTGAACCAATTACCACTTACAGGTTAACTTCTAACTCTTGATTCTTGGTTGTAAATATGGACATCAGTTATTTGAAAGGGAAAAAACAGGTTTAAAATTCTTAAAAATTTGATCAAATTACGATTAGTATCTAGTTTGTCAAATGTTTTCAAATGTACTAAGTTCTTGAGTTAAGGTCCATAGACTACTTTGGACTGATCTAGTTACTTTTCTAAAATGCAATTCTTTGCTGTTTAGTCAGAAGAAAGGACAAGTTATCTTTTGCATTAGGTTACTGAATAGAAAAACATGTTTAGCATATATCTAAGGGAATTTTTATAAGAATAGATAAGAGCGTAAATGGTCTACCACATCTGTGATTCTGAGAATTACTAGTTTAAGACATTGAATGTACTGCAATGTGAATAAGGGGTGCTGAAATCCTATCTTACTTTTCTATGTAAACTTTGAGATGAGTTTGAGAATTTCAAAACAGCACTTCTAACATCCAAAGGTTTCGCTCGACGACTTTATTCATTTAATTTGCTTTTACAAATGCATTTCGGAATGATGTATACTTTCATTCTCTCCTCGATGATATTTAGATTAAAAAGTAATACAGTGGACCTTCGTTATAGTGCTGCTCACTATACCGCGCACTCGGTTATAGTGCGGGCGATGTTCGCGACGCAATAAGCTCAAACACGTTTATACACGACCGTGCGGCGTTAGTGAGTAGCACGTTTTATTGTTACTGCGTATTGAGTAATTGTGTATGTATTGAGTTCCTGCGTGTATTTTGAATAGTGTTTAATTATTGTATGCATGGTGAGTAAAAGAAAAGCTTACAGTGTGAAAGAAAAGCTTGACATTATTGCTAAAGTAAAGAGGTGAACACCGCGCCTCTCAGTATAATGCGGGTTTGTTTCCCACCCGACATACACGTTATATCGGGGGTCCACTGTAGTTCCCAACGATTTTTAAAATTCATACGCTTTCGGTCGTACACTTTAAAATACTTGCCGAAAGCAAATAAAGTCGTCGTCAAGCAAAGCCTTTAGATGTTACAAGTGTGTTTTGAAATTCTCAAAGAAAAAAAACACATCGAATGTGTGTATAAGTTTATCATATCTGTTACAAGTTTAGTATAGTTAACAAAGAAATTTATGTAATTTATTAAAATATAGATACAAAAATATGTAAATTTATTAAAAATTATAAAAAATTCTACACTTATTTTAATAAAAATGGAATTTTCATATGGTGAATTGTGAAAAATAATAAATTTTTTCTATTAACCTTTACATTGTCTTGTTAATTATAAAAGAATGAGGACAATAATATTTCAAAACAAGAAAATATGACAAGTTCCATTAATTTTCTATTTTTATCTGCATTTTTAATGAGTGTAAATTCTTATTGTAATTAAATTTTCATTTTATTAATAAATTAAAGATAAGAAAGTTCAGAAAATATTGTGAAATTAATATATATATATTTTTTGTCTGCATTTGTAATGTTTAATTGTGTAAACAAATTGTTTTTATTTTTTTTTAATTCAGTTAAAATTATATAAATTGATAATTATAGCTTCAAAATATATAATTAATGATCAATGGAATGAATCAGTGATTCTCATCTTGTTGTTCCATTAAATTTTCAGGAAAAATACTTACATTTATGATTATAATAAACTCTCTATAGTTTGTTTTGAAGATTTTCAAGTCTTTTTTTTGTAATAATTTAACTTATTTTTCATCAGATTAACTATTTTTGGAACATTTTTATCTTCTTTGGAAGTTAGGTCGTTCTTGGAAGGAAAATAGCAAATTTTATAGGTTTTTTTACAGTAGGAATGTGAATTAACTCATTTAAAAAAATACAATTACAATGCTTAAATCTACATGCAAATCTAATTAACTTTAACAGCAATTTAACTAATTAAAACAATTTTATTTATTTAATAAAAATTAGTTTTAAATTGGATTTTTAAATTGTAGAAGCTGCTATTGAACTTAGATTTATATATTGATATGAGACGTCGTAATTATATTTTTTCGAATGTATTATTTGCATTTTCCTCGTTAACAAATGTCCATTAATGCTATTTTTTGTGCGTAATAAAACCACGATTAGCCTATTTACAATAGCGGATAATAGTTAAAGTTTTTTGTTTTTAAATTGAAAATAAAATAGCAAATTTTTTCATATAGTGCCTTAATAGACTGTGTATAACGCATTAAAAGAGCTTGCAACACGAAAAAAACCATGGCGAGTTGTGTTAGGTTGCTTCAAGGATTTTTCAGGAAAAGCGCTAATTACGTTTTCAAGGAAGTGATATACAACACTTGATACGTATTTTTAGTGTTATTTTATTGAATTGTTAAGTGTATACTTCTCTATAATCGTTTGTAAGAATGGTGGATGATGTCCAAGTCTTTCACAATAGCATAAGAGCAAGTTAAATTCGAAGCTTTCAGAAAATAATTTGAAATAGTGAGTCCTTAAAGTATAATTTATTATAAAATATTTCGTTTAATAAGCATCCAATTCACAATTTCGCTATTTTTTTCATATTTTTATGAAATCCAAACTCTTGGAGGAATCGATACTGAATCGTGATTCTTCCTTCAGGAGTTTGGATTTCGCGAAAATGCGTTATATCAGTAAAAATTCGGTTTTAATTTTTTGTTAGTACAGTTTAAAGCATACGTTAAATTTATTTAGATAATTATAAATAATTTAGATTATTGTAGGGAATATTGCATAAGCATGATGATGGATAAGATGAAGATGGATTATGTTATGCCACTAGCAACTTTATCATTTTCTTTTTAAAAACTACTTCAAATTCGCTGAGTGGATAAAACCCCCGAAAACTGGTACTTTGTAGCGGGTTCGCGCCTAACCAACGGGTTGGCCACGTGGTTTTCCAGCCTTCGCGTATTTAACCCCTAAATAGAAGCCAGTTTCCCATACAAAGTTCTCATGGGAGTCATTTACTTTGGCAGATCCGCCCACGCATTGTTATGCCATATACTAGGGGTGGGCAAGCAAGAGTTCAAGGGAGCCGAAATGTAGGTTTTGCAAAATCCATGGGAGCCGCAGTTCTGTACTGTCGTGGTGGATAGTATGGTAAGGCTGGGAAGGATAGCACTTTCAGCAAGAGCCGCATTTGCCCATGCCTGCCATATACTATCAAACCAAATATAAGGGGAAGAGAGCCCCTTATCCTAATTGCATAATTGGAAACGTTTGGTGTAAATTTAAAGGATATGGATTCAGCTTTACACGAAAGTTAATAATTTTTATAATTTCGTGTTAATGTTACAGAGCTATTCATTACCTGAAAAAAAATATATATATAAAATTAATTTATTTAATAATTTATTGTTAAATTAACATGGAAAAAAGATACAGATTTTTGAAGTTATCTTAAACTTAAAAATCTATCTTGATTCTGATCTGGGATCTGGTAAGATATCTTGTTACATGTTTTCATTAAAAACTAGTAAAGCATAAAACTAGCGGCTGCGTTTGAAGTGCTTATTGTTTGTTCTGGAGTTATAACAGTAACGACATGAAGGTGTCGAGAATGTTGCGTGGGTAAACTCATTCATTAAGATCATTTACCATAGGCACCACACGTTGCTACTCGCATAAGTGCAGAACATGAGTACTGCTTGCGTGTTACACTCATACCCTGCAATGAATTCTTTTGAGTTTGTGTTGTTACTTTCGTGTTGCAAAGTATTTGCCATAATAATTTGCTATTTAGCATGCGAACAACTTTAGTAATAAAATAGGTAATTCAATCATTAAGAATTTCTGTCTCAGAATTCTGGACTGGGATCTGGATCTTTACACCTTATTAAAGAGATACCATTGCAATCTGGATTTGTAGAGCAACAATCCAACAGCCAATTCTTTTAGTTGAAAACTACTAACAGATTACTTTAACAGCAGCCAACATGAATTACAAATATTTGTAATGGATTTATAATCATCAACATTCATTCATTCATTCTATATTGGACTGAATTTGTAGAGTGCTTCAGGAATATTGTTTAAAAAAACGAGTAAGAAAAACTAATTATTGAAAACTCGGGAAATTTATTTTCAAATTATTATTAGCGTGAATAATTCAGAAAATTTCCAAGATAATAGCGAGGTTGAGGCCGAAGTTTTAAACACGAAACGTGTACGTCGGACGTTCAGCGCCGCTTTCCTGTAAGCCTAGAAGTTTGGCAATGGCGTTTGGAATGTCGAGCGTGATTCCACTGACTTTCCAAACGCCATTGCCAAACTTCTAGGCTCACAGGAAAGCGGCGCTGAACGTCCGACGTACACGTTTTCGCGTTTAAAACTTCGGCCTCAAATTCGCTATCTTCATAAATAAACATTCCCAGAATACTTAAATTACACAAGGATTTTACAGATAGACAATAGGATGAGTCAATAAGAAAAAAACATGCAACATTAAGATTGGTATAATGATTCATTCATAGATAAATGCAACAGTATATAGATTTTTATCGCTATGTTAAGATGACTTCTAATAAAAAGTGTAGCATATACACTTGCAGTTTATCGTCTAATTGTTTTCCCGTTTGTTTTGTAACATCAAAAATTCTATTGGGCATAAATAAAATATATAATTATGTAGTAGTTAATTGTTTTTTAGACCATCTTATTAAATACTAAGGAATAAAAAAATTCAAAATGTGTTTTTATAAAATAATAATACATCAGAATTATGCATTTTTTTCGAAGTTTAATTCTTAAGTCTTAATTTATATTTAATTTAAATCAAATACATTTGATGTTTCTCTATTAAATTGCCTACTAATTGTTTTTTATGAATCTAAATTGTAATATGCAATATCTAATGATTTAACGAATTTTTTGATTATTCAGAATAAATGACCGAATAAGAGATCGAATTCTTAATAATAATTCCGAAGTATTTTAATGGCTTGTCTGCTTGGAATATTTTAAATAATAATTTTCCCTGTTTTCATAGCTTTTGTACTATTTTCCTTTGTTTTTTAAAGTTGTAAAACATTGCTACAATAAATATTTCACCACTAAAAACCGTTAAAATCTTGCGAAAACCGTAATGCTCTATTTCATGAAGCGCTCCAACTTTTGGCATCGGTGTGGGATTTCAGTGATGGTAGGGAGGATATACTTTAATTAAATTATTTTAAATATAATTATTTATTTATAATTAATGTAATTTGTGATTTTTTTATAGTTATGAATACAATAAAAATTTTTTTACTCGTTTATATGGGTTACAATTAGCTGTCACTGTGATTCACACGCAAAGAGGACCAGTTGTTCATAGATTTAGTGCGAATATAAGCAAAATTAAGTAAAAGTTTCTGAATTAAATAATTGATAATGCTAATTTAAGTTATCTTAAAAATAATATTTGCTTAAAAATAAGTGCTAATTGTATTTGCAAAGCATTGTCTACTTTCATAAAAATGGAAACATTTATCTAAAGCTCTTGAACTGTGATAAGATAAACGTAAATAAACATTCTGTATACATTTCTTATCCATTTAGTTAAGTACTTATTTATTTTAAAATAAAATTGAATCTAAAAACCATTGATGCTGCGAATTTTCTACAAAATTCAAACGTAACGGTTTTCTCACCATCAATTCCATCGTGACGGGTTTTAAAATGATTATAATGTGCTAATTTAATGCTATTTAAATTAAATTAAATATCACATAACAAAATTTTATACATTTAACATATTTAAAATGACTCAACTTAACGTTATAACCATGAAATTAATGTAATTTTCCATATTAAAACGTGCAACATACGTTCTATAAAGAATGATTTTCTCATATTTACCGTTAAGAAAAAGTGAAAATGAATGTTTTTAATACAAGAAATTACTTTATTAATAAAATATTTTCATAAATTGTCCGTTTAAAAGCAAAATTAATGAATTTTTTCCATATTAAATCAAATTGTTCAATCTACAAAACATTATTATAATGATGATTTGTTAATTAAGAACATTTGTTTATAATTTTTTTTCTTCTGATGAAATTAAAAACAATAGGATAATTTCTATACAAAATGATTATAAATGTAAGAAAAATATTAAATATGAGTTTTCCATAAAAAAAATAATTGTAAAATTTTAAAATTTGCCTTTAAAATTAAGGCTTTTGCTATTGAAAAGTGAGGAAAATAGCTTATACCTCAATTATTTATATTAATAATTCTTAGTAAAATTTTCAAAGCCAAACTGAAATTATCTTTTTATTTTATAATTAGTCTATGCTTTTGTATTATTTCTTAAAAAATATATATATAAAATAAAAAGGAAAATAAGTAGGCTAATAATATAAAATTTCTTAGTAGTTGCTTAACAGACTGGAACCACTGCACTAATGTTCAGTTTTATTTACATGTGAGAGCCATTTGTAATTTTATTTCTATGACCTTAAATATATATATATTTTCCCCTTCTCTATTTAAACAAGTTATTCTACTGAATAATACTTCCTTTAAAAAATTCTTTTCGATTTCTAAAATATTTGCGAAATGTTTTAAACGAAACTGCACGCTTTTGAATTAAATCTATTTAAAATATAAGGCCAAATAATCTAGGTTTTATAGTAACACAATTATAATTCTATTTTCAGTTCATTTCCTTTTTATATTCATGTACATTGTAAAGGATTTCTATGGAATTCCGTTATATATTAACTGCTGATTTGATCATCTATACCGCTTTAGTGCGTGTAATTCGCATTTTTAGTTATAAAACTGTAAAGTTTGGGCTTATAAATGGGTAGTTTTTAAGTGCTTTTTGGGCATGTTAAATTAAAGCAATGTTTCCTTCAAGATCCTGTTAAGATTAGGTCGATCCTTTCATCTTGCGGTCTTTGCAACACGCAGGGCCTTCAGAGGAACTAGTCAATCCTACGAAAAAAATCCTGTGTTTATATAATTATCTTTTATGTGACAGTTCTTCACGCACGTTTAATCATAAAATAATCCTTGAGAAATGCATAAAACAATAATACTTTTTTTTTTTAAATAAATATACATCAGAAACAAGGAAAGTCTCCATTTCGAATATTACATATACATAAAAATATATTGGGAAATTAAGAAATGTGTTTGTAGAACAATTTTTATAGATTACGCATTTAAAAATATCCAAGAAATTAATTCAAAAGGAATTTTTAAATTGCCTAAGACTATTAAAAAAAAGCGCGCATTTCATTGACATTGCTTATGTTACAATTAAGTTATAACACGTTTACGCGGTTAGTAACATATCTGAACCGTAAATATATGGTTGTAGCATAAGCAGAATTTCGCATACGAAGCGTGTAATTAAACAGAGCGGCATTTTCTAAGTTGTTATAACAACAACAATCTCCGAATGCCATTGTGTAATCACGGAGTATGCGAACAAAAAAAATTCGCATACTCATTAATGGAATTACATAGAGCATTGGGGTAATTTTTTTCTTGTAATTTTTATAAATTTATCTTGTATATATTTAAATATTTTTAAGCGTAATTAAAATTTTTAATTAAAAATAAATCCGAGCAGCCGACGATACCCTCATCATTAGCGTACTCTAATTTACATAAATGTTTTAATTATTAAAAAAGAGGACATAAAAATGATTTATTAATATTTAAAAAAATTAAAAATATAAAAGTAAATAGTAATTTCGCTTTAACGCAGTTAAAATTTTTAATTAGTGAAGCAGACGATACCTTATTAACAGTAAGCTTTAATTACATTTTTTTATTTTTAGAAGTCAATGACGTCAAACCCGTAAATTCAGCAGGTGGCGTTGTATTCGCACCGTTTCCTAAGGAAGAGGGAAGTCGGAGTTGTGCTGATAAATCGCTTATACAAACCTTATCAAACTGATAATTACAACGATGGTGAGTAGACATCCGCACGATTATCTGTCTCGTTGTTTTATCGCGTTATATTTACTCAACAGAGATTATTAAAGGCGATTTAGCGTAAATTCCATTTTGTCGTCTGCTTCTCCCTATGTTTATGTATAGCAGTTAATATGGGAAATTCCCTTCGTAATTATTCTTTCTTCACGTATTAAATTCCCTTACGTCACGCGTAATGCCGATATTAAGAATAAAAAAAAAAAGTAAATAAAATCATAAAATCAACAAGTGTAAAGGTCACTTGCTGCTAATGTGCACAATCTATTGCCATTTAACATGTCTCACTCATTAGCTGGTGGGATAATCGATGGAGTGTTGAATTCCTTTAGAAATTCAAGGAGGATGTTTAAATTTTTATTTTTTTTTAATAATCAATTATTGTTAAATAATAATTGGTGGCGTTTGACTGTTTGTGTTCCCGACAGACTCCTCCCGTAGGGGAGCTGCCCACAGGCCACCCAGTGTTTAACGTCACTAGTTATTGACTGGTGGTAGTTCTTGAAAGAAAGAAAACAAGGAATCATATACTGCAGGGGTGGCCAACAAGTCGATCGCGCTCGACCGGTCGATCGCCAAGCAAATTTTGGTAGATCGCTAGCGATGTCTTGACTTAATGTATTATATTTGTAACCGGACACAACTGTGTGCATGCAGTTATGACTCTACTCACAAGCAGTGAGTGCACTTTGTACTGAAACAGTATATAAACATAGTATGTATTTCACACTTCCCCTTCCCACTTAGACTATGCCTATGACAACAAGTCGATCGCGACACATTTTTACGATAAAAAGTAGATCTTATGTGCACAAAAGTTGGCCACCCCTGATATACTGAACTAGTGGAAAACTCTAAAATGGTGTAGAATGCATTGTGAAAGGCAAGAAACCATAAATATGATAACTTTCTTATTTTTGGTCTCCGGTACAAAAGTAGGGTATTTCGGTCCCCCGAGTTAAGATATATACTCGGTCCCGAAATTCCATAGTGTGCAATCTATACAACTTCCATATTTTCTTATAAAAGATTTTTACTTGCGCAATTGCCCATTTTCCCCATTGAAACTGAATTATATCTGCATTTTTCTAGAAATTTGTACTCTTCCTCTTTGTCTCGTCCCAGTTTGTCTGAGTTTCGGTATCCCCCTGCCCTTTACGGATGTCCGACGAAACTCCGGCCCCGAAAACCTGTATTGCTTTATGAATGACAGATACCATAAGTAGAAATGAAACATGAAAGAAATTTTTAAATAAATGTAGTAAAATACATAAACTGTATAAAATTTAATGAAACAAATGGACGTCTGCCGAAGCTCGACCCCTTTCCCCTTGTTTTACTTGTAACCCTCTCCCCCTTCTGGTGTGGATGTCGTTTACGGACAGCACCTAGAATAATGCACTATAGTATAGTATATGTAAATGTAAAGTTAAGTGTTTTTGATTATAATTTATTTAATATAAATGCATATATATGTAAAATTTATGTAATATCAGTTAAGTATGGAGCAAAGTTTCTTCTTTTCCTGATTCTAAGTCACATAATTAAAATAAAATGACCGTAACAAACATCTTTATATAAAACCCAATTCGTAGACGCTATCTTTATTTACATATAAGTAAAGATATATTTATTTATTAAAGCAATTACTAAATTTATAAATATATATAGATTGATAATCATTAAAAATTAAATTGATATTAACTGAAATCTGTAACAGTTTCATTAATGGATACAGAAGTGTTAAATAAAATAATTTATATTTGGCAAACTGATAATTTGGTTTTGATTTAATGTTTTTAAAAAAAAAAAAAAACATTGTTTAGTGTATAAAATACACTATTTAATCAAATATCATATCGTTGCCTTAATTTGGTATTATTAAAACTGCACAAACCAGACAATCCAGGGAGTAGACGTGTAAACATGCTTTCCTTTAACCAAAAGCATATTTTAAATCTTGCTATAAAAAAATTTTCCACACATATTTCTGATGCATTTTTAATGATGATCCCTGGACATGCCATATTAGTAAAATTTTATTTGTTTATAAATGTTTCTGATGATGCCCGATTAAAAATGTTTCGAATTGTATTTTGTTACATATTTAAAAATAAACTCAATGTTGTTGTCATGCAAACGTTTTGAATATAATAAACAATTGTTTTTTAAGTTATTGATAAAAGGTAAAGTTTGATATGTAATTATCATAAAAAGAGATTCTATCTTGGTTGCAAATGTTTTATTATGTTACAGGGAAAATAAGATGAGTAATACTGTAAATTGATTTTTAGTCGAGAAGAAATTAATTATTGTGTTGTACTTGAAAATATACAATTACTGGTACGCTTGATATAATAGTTATATAAAAGTCAAGTAGAATTTGAATTAGGATAAATAAATAAAAATAAATGCAAATGAATCTGCTTTTATATTAACATATATACGAGATAGAAAATAAATTTATAGCAGTTAAAGCAATAAATTTATTTTAACATTTATAAAACATTTATGGCCGATATTGAATGTTTAATGTCTTATCTAATCAGTTTGAAGTAGAAAATGTATTTTATTAATTTAATTACTTGAAAATTTTTATCAGATTTGAAATTTTAAATTTAAAGGAAAGTAAATTTTGTTTGCTAACGTATAATTGAATAAGTATTTTAATAAAATGTTTTGGATATATAGATTAAAAAAGTTATGTATATGATCAAATAATAATTTTTTACAAAGAAAAAAATATATATAACTCTTGCACAGATATTTATTTTTGTTTATCATATCTGTTTGGTTAGTTTAATATTACTTTCAACAAAATTCAAATGATAGGAAAAATAAACAAAATTTATGTTGTTATTGAAACGATATTTGTAATTGAGTGAAAACGGATTGAAAGTTTACAAATATATAACTATTTTCAGTTGCAGAAATTTCTCCTTCCTCTATTATTATTTAACTATTGAATTTTATGAAGTAAAACCTGTTCCACATACTATATGCTGGTGTTTTACAGAAGGGGAAGTACTGTACATGTACAGTATAATAAACTTTTTCATTGGCTAAATTTAAATATATCATACATTTAATTACAACAAACTTAAAATTTTATTAATTAATTATTTCATTTAATATAATTTATTTTCTACTATTTAAATTTCATATAGGATATTTTATATGTATTTAATTAATTAAGAAATAAAATTTTTCCTATATTTTATTACCATAAACCATTAATTTTCTAAATATTGTTTTTGTAAATTAGCCAATTAAGTAGTGTATATAATATTTTAATGTGAAATTTAATGTCATATGGTTGTAGTATTATAGTTATAATGGGAATATTATGAAATTAAGACAATAAAAAATATAGCCTTATCATCTAAAAAATTAACATTCCAGAAATAAAAGATTTAATTTTACATGTCAACCAGAAATATGAAAAATGATATACTGCTTTTTTTGATATAAAGTAGAATTATAAAAATTTGTTGAGTAATTACTAACTTATTTTATTACTGATTTGCATAAATGCATTGAAATATAGCAGATTCTCAATTTAATGGATCTGGATTTAATGGACAAAAAATTTTTGTCCTAAAGGAAAACTTTATAACTTCCTTTTTATATTTGTGGATGAGCATACAGAAAAGTTGAGTTAATGAGTATAAATTACTCAATGTATACTATAATAATAATATATTTATACATATACATTATAATATCGTTATTTCAAAATCCTGCACATTGTAAGTTCACTTTTAATATATCTTTATTAATAATATATGCTTGATTTAAAGGGAATTTTGGCTTAGGAAATGGTGCTCTTCCCTTCCCTAATTTGTTCATTAAATCAAGGGTCTGTTGTGTACATATATTTTTTATTTATAAATTTTGAATTTACATACTTGATAATTATTATATTGATTATTTGTAATAAAAAAATTGTTTGGAAATGTGTTTTTGACAGAACCACAAATATAAAGTATGAACTTATCACTATTAAATTAGTTTGAATTTTATTAAATCAGAAAACCTAAGAAAATTTAAATAATAATCCTATTTAATTGCTTTGTATATAAATAAAAATTAATATACAGATTTATTTAGTTTCTTTTTATAACTTGCATTCATTAATTAACAATCATTTAAAGGAGGAAATAATTCAAATGATTAAAATAAAACAAATTGAAGTAAGAAAGTCAGAAATATTTTGGATATTTACAGAATATAGTTTACACACACACAATTTATTTTAAAAAAGTAAGTGTTATCAAAAAAATTACTTTTTAATTAGGATGTTATTTAGCAGATTTTATTAGCTTTAAATGTATAAAATTTATTGCACCTATTTCAAAGATTTTTATCATCCAGAAAGAAGTTTTAGCTCAAATTACAAAATGTTGATTTGCTGATGGCAAGTAGTAAATAAACTGACAATAGGGCTTGAACTACCACAATTATTTTTTTCCTCTCACTTGAAATGTTGTTGACTTTCCTGCAAGCCATTTTATTTAATGTTTGTTTATTGCTTGTATAATTATATCCAAACATTGAATTAATTTAGTAGTAAATTATATATATATTTTATTATGTTAAAAAGAAGCAATAGTATTAAATGAAGATATAAATCTTATTTTTTAAATTTAAAATGTAAATATATAATATGTTTTTTATTAACATCAGATATAAAATTAATATGTAAAAATATTTTTTGCCCAGTATAAGAAATATAATCTAAAGAATATTACAATGAAGTAATAAATATCTGAAATTTATTTGATGAGGATCATAAATTTGTCATTTTTTTTCTTAAAAACAAAAATTGTTTTACAGTTTTGAATGTTTATTATTATTTTCATAATAATAATAATAATCATCTTACAGACAGAGAAAGATCGAATTTTAAACAAATTATGTAATAAAAATTATATTATTCAGAAGACAACAGAAATAAGAATGAATGATATTGAAGGAAGCAATTTAAATTAATTAAGCATTGGCTTTTCAAGTACACAGTTTAATTAAAATTGATCTTGATTCATTACATTATAAGTAGTTATTATTATGTCAAATTATAAAGTATATATTTGCAACAAGATGCGTTATAAATTTAGCTGTAAAATAAAACATAATTATCGTTAAATAAAAGCATGTAGTGAGTAGCAGACATCTACAACCCACAAATTAATTTATTTAAATAATATTCAAAACTACATTAGACAATTTTATAATTATCATCATATGTGATATGCATTAAGTATATATTTAAGTTACAAAGTTTTAAATATAATAATAAATTTATTTATTTTTGAAAAAGATGTAAAATAATTTTAATCATAACGTAAGTTTGAATAATTTAACAAAAGCTGCTTTCCTGATACATGAAAGGAATTAAAAAATACATGGATACTAGTCATTTAAAATCTTACAGTATTTAAAATATTAATTCTCATATAAAATTTAACTCAACCACCACAATATTACTGGTATACAAGACAAACAAAATATGTAATTACCATCAAACCAGCTAAAATTCAATTTAACTAATCGTTAAACAAATGTTTTCATTCATTTTCAACAGTCATCCTCAGGTTTAAAAGTAATGGAACATTTGTCCAAAGAACACAAATTCCAAACATTTTTTAAAAATTGCATGTTGTGAAAATACACCCATGCTCAATGTTGCATTTAACAAAGTTAAATTAGAGTTCAAACTGGCTTCCATTTTTTAAAAAATACTAAATTTATATGAAATATAAAAACGAAACCTGACCAAGGTCTATTGCATGTCAAAGCACACCTTCCACATGGCTGCTAATGGGTCCATTTCTTTAAAATTAATTTCTGTCCCTCTTCTAAATGCTTTAAATATTTCTAGTTGTTGAAGATATTTCAAGTTGGCAGGGTCATTACAATGTTGTAATAATCAGGCTTTGTCAAATTTTACCTGGACATTGTTATCACTGGTGAAAGCAACCAATGCGGTAGTGGATAGACCTTTCTGAATCATATGTTTATGCTCCCTGATCTTCATTTTTAGATCACTTGCAGTAGCTCCAATACATTCACATGGATGGCCCACCTATGATTATTAAGAGGGATAGTATAGACTCTGGGGATACAATTCTGGTTCAATTGGTCCTTATTGTTTCTAATACTAGAGAAAACAATACGAGATCTCCTGTATGCAATCCTGTTAATCGTAAAGCATTATATTTCTTTCTAGATGTTGGCAAGGACCTTATTATAAGTAACAGGTAAAAAAGGGATCATCTTTCAGTTGTAATGTTTTTGCTGGATGCTCCTGGCTTACAAGAGCATTGATAAGGTGTGCAGGTATCCATGCTGCCTGGCTATGCTTGAAACGAGGCTGCTAATGAGCAGTTGCTGATAATGATGTCCAGGTTAAATTTGACAAGGCCCAATTATTACAGTGTTGCGATGACCCTGCCAACCTGAAATATCTTGAACAACTGGAAATATTTAAAGCATTTAGGAGGGGACAGCAATTAATTTTAAAGAAATGGACTCATTGGACTCATTAGCAGCTGTGTGGAGGGTATGCTTTGATATGCAATAGATTTTGGTCAGGTTTCGTTTTTATATTTCATATAAATTTAGTATTTTTTAAAAAATGGAAGCCAGTTTGAACTCTAATTTAACCCTGTTAAATGCAACATTGAGCATGGGTGTATTTTCATGACATGCAACTTTCTAAAAATGTTTGGAATTTGCATTCTTTGGAGAAGTGTTCCATTCTTCGAAACTTTAGCATGACCATTGAAAATGGATGAAAACATTTGTTTAACGATTAGTTAAATTGAATTTTTGCTGGTTTGATGATGGTAGGTTAAATTTTGAACAAAGTATGTAATTATGTAATAAATAAAGAACATTATTTTTTATGAACTGTCACAAACAAAATTTTTTTTACCAGTAATGAACTAAACAAAACCTCCGAATGTTTTCAGCCTTCACCAAGGTCTGCTCCAGGTGCTGAACTAAACTGGTTTCCTACTTAGACCATTAGAACAATGCTGTTCAATTTTTCAAGTAGGAAGCCAGTTTAGTTCAGAACCTGAAACAGGCCTTGGTGAAGGCTGAAAACATTTGGAAGTTTTATTTAGTTCAATACTGGTAAAAAGGGTTTTGTTTGTGACAGTTCATTTTTCACTCCAGTATTTCTGATTAGAAGACTGTTATTTCATTATTTTTTATTATTATATATTGTCATAAGAAAATTAAACATTGAAAATGGAATATATATATACAGTAAGACCCCGTTTAACGGTGCCTCACTTAACACTGATTCAATATAACACAATCTGCTCAAAGCCTTAAAAAAAAGCTCCAAATTTATGTTGATTTTAATTTTCGTCTGCATTTCATTTATTCATACATAATACAATTATTTACGAACACAAACCAATCAGCAAAAGATGGCAAAAAGGTGTATTTTCTTCAAATGTATGTTTGTTTGGTGCAATTTTGGAAAAAATATAACATCATGGATGCCACAGGAAATATCGACTTGGCTTGTCAAGAATTAACTGATAAATGCATGAACAGAGTGTGGAAAAAGGCTGAAGGTATGCAAGAATTCCCAACGAGAAGAGCCTATCACTATATTGTTTGGTTGACTAAATTGTCGACCTAATCGATACAGCATGACTAGGAGATGTGTACGAGCAGGATATTGAGGAGTTACTACAGGTTTCTGGTGAGAGCCTTACCAACAACAACCTTCAAGAGCTGGCAGAACAAGGAATTCATGTAGAACTGGAAAATAGAGATTCTGAAAATGAAGAACCCAAAGAATTTCTTTACAGATTTCCTTAGTAAAGTTTAGTAATGATAACTGAAATTGTTGATCAGATTGTAGCAAATGATCCAGATTTTGAAAGGAGTGCGAAAGCAAAATGTGGTGTTTGGATGCACTCTTAAGAATTTCAGAAGAGCCTGGACCTTCATCACAAAAAATGAACTTTACATTTCTGTGCACATATGTTAATGTGTTATTTAACATATATTATTATGCAAATTAATATAAAAAATAACCTAAAACTAAGGTAAAATCAGTATTTTTGGTTGTGTGTTCATCTATCCCTATTTACTCTGTTAAAATGACCTTGTTTAACGCTGTTTTGCTTAGCACTTTGTTGTCTAGGACACACATCCCCTGTGTTAAGTGGGGTCTTATTGTATGTATGTATGTGTGTATATATATATATATATGTAAGCAGAGTTTAAAATCTGCTACTCATTAGCACCCCTCCCCATTAACTCCACATCTGTGATCATCAAGAATTCAGAGAACTGAGGGGTCACAAAGGGGAAAGAATAGCTTGGTCAAGGGATAGTGGAGAGAGAGGTTCCCACCTTTCACACTGGGACATACGTGGAATGGATGTAAAATTCATCTGTGCTTGTGATCACCTTTCTTTTTAGTTCAATTATTGTATTCTTAATATTTGTGATATTACAATGTATAAGAAATAAACAGAAATTGTAAAGTATGATAAACAAATTGAACAAAATAATTAACAGCAGTACAATAAACAGGTTTTGTATGATTAAGCATTTTATATATAAATTTTATATGAAAGATTTTAAAAATAATTTTTATGATGGTAATGTACTACATTTTGATGAATAATAATTTTGAAATATAATATTGCTTATTATCAATGACATTATATTTATTCAAATACTGAAAATTTTAAAAATGATTTTGTGTAGTAGTAGTATATCTGTTAGAAATTTAAATGAATATTTACTTACAATTATTTTTATATTAAATTTTATTTGTTATATATAAATTTTTTAAAATAAATTTATTTTGTTTCATATACAATATATTCCCCTTATCCATGGTATTAAATAAACGTTAGACCAAAAAAAAACTCCAAACATTAGGAACTTGTAAATTTGAATTCATAAATTTTGTCTGCTTGTGCTTGGGCAGTGTCATGAATCATCCTTGTGTCAACTGTTTTCCCATTCTCCCATTCACACAGTCATGGTATAAAATCCACAATATAAATAATCCCATGCTCATGGTATTGCTATACTAATACTGTATATAGTAGTTTATTTAACTTGTTTTGCTTAATATGGCTGTATAATTTTTATATTAAACTTTATTTTAGGTATTTATATAAAAAGATGTGTATTATATAGGGTTTGGTATTATCCACAATTTTAAGCATTCAGGGTCCAATTTTAGGGTTGCCAACTTTCTTCTATAAAAGAGGACATTGTTGGACATTACACAAGTGAAAAAACAATGTGTTGCTAATATCATGATATGAAATAATTTAATACATATAATGTATAAAATAGATTTCACTTTTGTTTACTGTAAATTATAAAATGTAAAATAGAAAATAAGTAAGTTTATAACAATTCTAACATTGAGTTTCAAACTGTTACACATTCATCCTAATTTAGTCTCTAAATTTTATTTGCTTGTCTGATTGTGATTAATAGTAATGACTTTCTCGTTGTTACTCTATTGAGTGACGAAACTGAAACCATTAGTAAAATTACAAAAATATTAAAATTCCTGTTAAAGGGCTTCATCACATTATATTTTGATAAAATTTGTGAGGTGTACGCTTTACTGTTTGTGAAACTTTTTCATCAGTGTGGACTTCTATTATTGTTCTATAAAATATATGTATTAAAATGAAACTATTAGTTTATATTAAGAAAAAAAAATATTGGTGTGACATCTGCAAAATTATTTTAGCTATAATAAAGTAAAATTAAACAATTAAAATTGTACTGAAAGGAGGGCATTTCTTATATGACGAGGACAGGAGAACAATATAGTTCAGTGGAGGATAGTTGGCAACTCTAACCTATTCTCCATGGCTATAGATATGAGGGAATACTATATTTATATAATCAGAAATTGCTAAAGTATATAATATGAATAGTATAAATATCTAATAAAATAAATAACTAACTAAATGTATCAATGTTGTTACTATATTACTAACAACAAAATACAAAATTACATTTTAAAATTATTCATAAGTTTTTGCCATACTTGAATAGTTTAGTGCCTCTCAAAATAATACAAATGCAGGACAAAATGTAAGAACAAGACAGATTTTAAAATGGAAATAATACTTTCTATAAAGATTATTTTTAACTTAGCTATTATTTCAATATTTTTATTGTTATACCATGCGGTTATAATAAAAGAACCACTATTCAATGATATCTAGAGAGAAATATTTAACAATCCAAATGCAACCAAATCTGATATAGTGACATTTCAGTTCATTCAGAAGTGTTTTCTTAAAAAGTTAGTACCAAAATATTGTGATGTCCTGGACAGGTCCAAACCATCACAAAATTTGCTAAAAAGCAGTTAATTTAGAGAGAAAATTTAATTGTTTAAAAAGGCAAGAAAAAAATGGTTGCAGTTTGATATAAACAAAAGATGTCGATCTTTTGTTTATATCAAACTGTGACGCAGAAACCATAAGTCGTAGAAGGAAAGTCATCCTTTGATTGGTGAGAGATTGAGTTCAGCTTCAATTTTGATCTCACTTGTGCTCCAGGTGTCACGTTATGGTTCATAACGAGGGACCAGTCACTCGGGAAGCGTGATTGAGGGACATGGATCCAATCAGAATGGACAAAAGAAAGAACAGGGATTGATATAATCCCCAACTTTCCGTAAACTGTAAAAACTGTGCACCTGCACACGGTTAGTCAACATGCAAGATGCAGTTTTCCTTCTTTGTGCCCATCCGGAGAGCCGTGCCACAGACGTCAACCAACAGAGTCTTCCCATCTGCCGTACAATTAACACCACTGTCCCGGGGCTACCTTCAATCGACAAACAACAAAACATCACTGCTCTGGACTTACAGTCAACTGTGTTAAACTTATTTTTTGTTTCATGGTGTAAGTTTATTTTATGTTGAAATAAATGGTTTTGTAAGATACTTGTCATCATTGTCTCTGCTGCCACTATCCACATATGAAATGACCCTAGACCATCACTGATGTGAAATTAACTGATTTCTCCTAAAAGTCGGCTTATTTACAATATTATTATGGCATTTTTAATGATGCAAGCTATAAACATTCTCTGATGCAGGAGATACTGATCAATGTGGTCTCTATTTTGAAGATGTAAAACCTAACTGTTTCACAGTGTGTTTAACAGCCAACTATAATTAATTCTCTCTGATACTTTTCACATGCCTGTTATATTGTCTTTTCGTCAAATTTTGAATGTCCTAAATAAATTACACTTTTGTGTCCCACAGCCAAAAATTACATGATTAAAATCTGAGAATGAAGTGGCCAAATAGAAAAATGTACAACTAATCACATACTGGTGAAATGTTGAGGAACTGTTGTATGTGAATGGTGCTGTATCTTGCTTAAAAGTGAATGACTCAAAGCATTGTTGCTTTTTGTCATACCTCTAACTGCAAGTGCTGTGCATCTCTCAGTAGTTTTGAAGCATTATAGAGCAGCAGTTTCTAAAGTGTGTGCTGTGCCACCCTAGGGAGCCACAGCTTCCTCACAGGAGCACCACAAAATATTATAAAATTTTCATAACTTCCACTTTCAATTCAATGTGATAAGATGTGACATCTAGCAGACCTGATGCAAATCATTAACTCAGTAATAAAGGTGGCACACAGAATTGCAAAATGTAAAAAGCCTCATACCATCGCAGAAAAACTCATTTTACTGGCTGCTGTAGATATGGTAAACATTATGATTAGTGGGTCTGCTGGGTAGCAGCTTTCAAAAGTGCCTTTGCCTAATAACACTATTGGTGGCAGAATACAGCACATAGCAAAGGACCTCCAATGTTCAGTTATTGAAAAAATACAAGGAAAGGAATTTGGATTGCAGCTAGATGAGGACACAGATAATAATAATAATAATGCTCACTTGATTTACTATGTACAGTTTATAGATGATGATAACATTGTAGAAGATTTTTCTCTTCTGTAAAAGTATCACAGACTCACAACTTGTTCACGATTCTTGATATTTTTACAGTGGTGCCTCGTATAACGTACGCTGCGAACAACGGACTTTCTGTTTGGCCTTTACGTGACTCGAGCAACGGACTGGCTGCGAACAATGGACTTTCCGGCATAATTGGTGACTGCTCCATGGGTGCGTTCTTTAATAGCGGTCGCTCTATGTCTCCGCTACTACGGGAGTGCGCTACTGTTTGTGGGCATTTAGGAACGACAGTGAAAGAAAGAAAGATGGCGGCGCCCGCACTATTGATAGTATCGTGATGCAAATCTATAATTCTAAAATATGAGCTTTTAAAGTCAAAAGAAAGGCCCCAATAGTAAAATTTAACCATAAAATAGATTATTTGTTGAAAGAGCATTCAAAACAGCCACGAAAAAAATTAGAATGCTGACTACCATTCGAAAAAAATTCGTAAAGACATCACCGCGTGTGCTAACTCGCGCTTTCACAATTTCTAAATTTTCATTTATAAAACCACATAATGGACCCGGAAGCGAAACTATCTGAGCCATGGAGGACACTATGTTGCTTTCCACCGTAAACTACTACTACAAGCAGCCGTTTTTGCTGTTCGACGGCGCGCGCTCCCACCGGAATTTAGGAACGCGTTCCACAGGAATTTTTAAACGGATGTCACTTGCGCAGAGTTATGCGGAGGAATAAAAGAACGCACCCCATATTGATTTTTTTATGATACAGTACGGTTATTTTATGCTGCGGAACGAATTAGATGTTTTAACATGTATTTCTATGGGAAAATGCATTTCGTATAACGGACGTTTCACTTAACAGACGTGCACCTGGAACGGATTAAGTATGTTATATGAGGCACCACTGTATATCCGAAAATAATTTGGAATGGACCAAATGCATTTGTGTCTGTACTGATGGTGCTCGTCTATGTTCGAATGTTATGGAGGATTGTAAGCACTTTTCCAAAGCAAAACCCCGATGCACTGTGGACTCATTGCGTTTTTCACAGGAAGGCACTCACATCAAAATATCTGAGTCCTGCATCGAACCAATATTTGAGTCCGCATTGATATGTGGTACATGCAGTAAACTTTATAAAAATGGACATTGAAGGCAAGATTTTCAAAAAACTATGTGAGAATGTGGGATCTGAGCACATCTTTGTTCTACTACAACACTTTGAGAAAGTACAAAACATTACCACAAGAGAGCGATGGCTTTCTTTAGGTAATGTTTTGTCTTGTATGTTTGAACTGCAACAGGAAATTTATATTATTCTTAAAGAGGAAGACCATAAGTATGCTGAAAATTTTGTGATTGAAGAATTTTTTGTAAAACTAGCATACTTATGTGATATTTTTGAAAAGCTGAATGCTTTGAATCTTTCCCTGCAGGGAAGCAACATGCACCTTTTAAAATTGATTGAGAAAATTTCAGCTTTTATAAAATAAATTAAAACTACCCTTAAAAAGACCTCCTGGAAGGCATCCCCCTAGGAAAGTCGCCCAAAGTGTTGCGTTGCCATAACAAACAAACAAACCTAAGTTCTCAAAAGTGGTTTTATCCACTTGGCTCCTAATGGACATATATAATTAAAGGTACATTAAATTAAAAAAAAGTTTGCATTTACCAAAAGTAAAAGTGAAGGTTCTGTCCTTATAAGTCTCCTTTTCAAAATTGTGTGCCAAAATTTTTATTGTTTTGAGCTGATCGTAAGGGCACAGCAACCCCTAGTATTGTGACAGCATTGGTGGACAAAATTGAAAAAACTTGACAATTTCAAAATGTGGTGAAAAAGGCTACAAAATCCTGTAAAAATACAAAAAAGGCATTACACCATATTTTGGTATAAAAAAGACCTATCTTGAAAATTTTGCCAAAATATGACTTTATAAGACACAAAAACTTTTCATTTATACTCAACATGACCTGAAAAATGTCTGTGAAGTCAGGAGTTCAATAGGACTCATTAAAAAAAAAGGACTTTTCCTTAAAATCCAAGGCCTAATAATTATTAAAATTAATACTCAACTTCTGATATCTAGTTGAATTAATTAATAATTAATCAATCAATCAAAGAAGACAGTCTGTTCAGAAATATTTTTGAATCCACCATTTATTCCTTTTATGAGTACGAAATTCAACAATTATAAAAATTTTAAAGCTAATTCGTCACCAGAGGGACACCACAGAAATCTACATTAAACAGTGCTCTCCAAGTAGATATAAAAGTCTGGAAATCTCCTACTGGATAGGTTAAAAACCTGAAGATGTCTGTAAGATCTGCCAGTTTCCGAATTTTTTACTCTTGTTTTAATTTGGATGTTTTTAATGTGTTTTTTAAAGGAACGATTTTTACCTGCTGGCATAGCAGCCTGAAAGGAAAGGTCTGGTCGTCGAAGGGTGTTCTGGAACACGTAAAATAAATAAATAGTGGATTCAAAAATATTTTTGAACAGACTGTCTTTTCTTTGATTAAGTAAAAATTGCCTAAGGACAAAATTCAACAATTGATAATTATTAACATGGCCCAAAAGTAGCCTGATAATTTTACCAAGATCATTTGACTTAATTAAAATTGTGTTATGAAGGTTTATATTTATTACAGGAAATTCTTTTAGCCCTGAGTAATTAAATTACTTAAAATATCTATAACCGTGAGGTAGATAATAGTAGGGCTTATCACACCAATGATAATGGGCACAAACGCTCAAGAATCAAAGTAAAAACATTTAATAAAACAAAAACGGGGTGTACAATAAGATGATTACAAAAGTATAGAAACCGAAAAATCCAAAATGCATTTCGGACTATTTTCTAATATAAAATAGTCCCTCATCAGTTGGTTAACAAAAGGTTTTAGTATACTTAAGAATTATACGTAAAAATTATACAAGGTGAAAGAATAAATTTAAAATTAAACTAAAACTATGCCTGAAGCTGTACAATATAGAGATGAAAATGTTGCCATGATAGTATGAGCAGTAAGCAATATCAATAGCAATATCAATTGTTTTATTAAATGTTTTTACTTGATTCTTGAGTGCTTGTGCCCATTATCATTGGTGTGATAAGCCCTACTATTATCTACCTGACGGTTATAGATATTTTAATTAATTTAAAGGTTTATATTTATTATTCATTGACTGTTCAACAACTGTGATAACATCTTCAATGAATTGTGAAGTGATAAATTTTAGCTCTTGACTAAGTTGAACTTCCAGATGTAGTTTTCCTCGAATCAAATGGTCTTCTCTGGAAAGCTTATGGAATCAATGGTCTTGAGGAATAAATTCTTATGATTGCAAAATTTTCTAAGTGTAGTTGCAGCATTACATTGTGTTCATAAAATAGTGTTACAAAATATGTGCATTCTGGCAAGGTGATGACCATCATAGCTGATGATAAAGAAATTCAGCAGTTGTGGTCATTTTTATATTCAGAACATGGCTGTAACATGCATGCTTATACAAAGGAAACTACTTTTTTATTACTTGCAGCACCAAAAATGACGTAATGGTATGTTTTGGTACAAACTTTTTTACGGATGTCTTCTGCATTTTCTGAAATTCACATATAAGATTTAGTTGCACTTGTACTGATAAGTATCTCTCTAGGCACTGTTGAATAGGGATACTTTAATTACAATAACTTGGTAAATATATTAAACAATAATAAATTTCCGAAAGATGAAAATAAACCTAATCATTAGAATCTTTGTTTTTTAATTTCAGTTTTATTCAAGTTAATCATTTGAAATAATTTATGAAGATTGGATTACAAAGATATTTAAGTCTTGCCAATGATTAGTTGATATTGAGAAGTTTGAGGTAATGTAATCACTTAAAATCATTTTAAATAATACATTGATTTTGTTCAAAATAATTGAAAATCAAACCAAATGTTAAATATTGATTAAAAAGTGTATTTATTAAATTCACTTTACAGATATTTTAAAATAAATCAGTTGATCTAATTCACAAAATAACACCTTTTACTTATAGCTGAGATAATTTTATTACGAAAACTAACGTTTTCAGCTTACTCAATAAGCCATCTTCAGGTTTTTAACTTTCGAAAAAAGGAACACTATCGTTCCATTAAAAGAATACAATTGTTTGAAAAAATTCAAATCATTAGTAACGAACCAAAAAATAACAACATGGTAATAAACAAAAAAGGAAGAACATGGTAATATAAATAAATAAATATACAAAAATAAATAAAAACAAAAAAGGAAGAACAGGTGGTAATATAAATAAATAAATATACAATAAAATCGTTATAGTGGGAATAAGAAGTAAAAAATGAAAATAAAAATGATTCCGCTGGTGATACTTTTTTAAAAAGAATGGCAGATTATTGAGGAATGATGCCAAAACAAGCTAAGACAAGCTTACGAGTTCGTGATACATTTCTTAACTACGAATTTCCAAGCTGTTGGTAGGCTGTCAGCGTCCCTCGCATTTATGCATGCCTCTTCCAACTTGCTTTTATAAATTTCGATTTTTTCTGCAGTACTTGCTAATGTTGGGGAGCTCAAGGGTTTTACAATATCTGCTTCCTCCCATTTAATTACTGAGCCTTGGGTCTGCGCGTATTGCGAAAGCACTGTTGCGTTTGAGTCTTTCCTGACGTCATACTTGTGTTTTTTAAGTCTTTTCCCTAAACTTCTTGTTGTGACTCCAGTGTAGTCTTTTTCGATACCTAGTTCTGCGTTATCGTACGGGATTTTGTACACTTTTGCTTTTTCTTCCTTTTTAATGCGATCTAATGCGGACAAAAGTAAACTTTTGGTAATTATGAAAAGACAAATGTACAACAAAGCGTTGGAGGATTACATAACAAAAACAGAATGTGAAAAAGTCGAATACAAAATCATCGAGAGCATTGATAGGAGAGTCAAAAAGCTAGCGGGAACAAAACTTAACACTATTTTACCCTTTCTTAAGAAATGCAGTAACGCAAGACCAGGGATGCCAAGATTGTTTGCATTCACCAAGACTCACAAAGAAGGGAAGGAAATAAGGCCAATAGTAGAAAAACACAAGGGACCGACTTTCATCTTAGAAAAGTGATTACACAGATTTATATCCTCTCAGCTTGATAACAGCGCACTAGTAGCACAAGATCCTGTGAATGTGGTCGAGGAAATACAAAACTTATCATTAATGGAAAAGGAAGTGGCAACAGTGTTTGATTATGAAAACATGTATCCTTCCGTAAAAATCGAGTCTTGCAAGGAAGCCCTTTTAGAGTTCTTATTCGATGTAAACCCGGAATTAGTATGTTACAACAAAGAGATATCAGAAATGGTCAATCTAGTATGTTATGAATCCTGCTTTAGTTTCAACGGCCAAGCATACAGACAAAAACGGGGAGTACCAATGGGAAGTCCGGTCTCAGGAATATTGTGTGAGTTGGTCATTAGAAAACTGGAGAAAAAAGTTCTGTATGATTTTAAAAAGGATGTATTTTATTTCAAGAGATACGTGCACGATGTTCTTATTGTATGGAGGAATAATAGTATGATATGTAAATTCGTAAAAAGAGTAAACAGCAACAATGACGGCCTAAAATTGAAAATGGAGCAAAAGAGTTCCCTTGCTATCCATTTTCTAGACATTAATATTGGTGGAAAAATGCCCTTCTTTGAACACAACGTGTACATAAAACCAACACACAGCCCACTTTATATTCTATCGCATTCTAACAACCTGTACCATTACAAGCTGGCAGCATTCCGAGCTCTTATCAGAAGGGCCTTTATCTATTGTGACAACGTTGTTAATAGAAATAAGGAAATCGACAGAATCACGCAAGTGGCCGAATCCCTAGGATATAAAAAAAAGGCACAATAGCAGGATTAGTTAAAAAGTATGAGATGGGCAAAACAAGAGATTCAAAATACGTTCCCAGTAAAATCACAAAGTTTACTTACGACAAGAATTCAAAAGGCATTATGAAAGAAATTGCAAACCGCAAGGAGACCAGAATGGTTCCAAAAAGAGCTCCGAACCTATACACAATCTTAAGAAATGTTAAAGATCGCATTAACCTGTAAGCTGTGCACTCGATAATCCGAAACAACACCGCTGTTGCGTACAGGTTTTGTGGTTTTTAAAGTGGTTTTTCAATTTGCGATATCTCGCTTAAAAATTGTAGTAGATTTTATCTGTTTTCAGTTTTCTATCACTTACATATTACACTTTACGATTGTTAACTTCAAAATATTACGTATGTTTAAAAAAATTAATAAAATTTAAGATTTTAAACTATTTTAAAAAATCGTTTTTTTATAAATATTCCATTAATTTGTTACATACGTTACTTAGACATGTCTATTTTCTGTCAAATAAAAAAACTGCAGCTTTCTAAATCAACGTAGAGAAATAATACGGCCTTTAGATTATAACGCCGATCGGCGTGGGGGGGTGGTGGTTTTTCTAAATCTAGGTTAATACACTTTTATTATTGATGATGTGTATTTGACTCTATTTATACGTTATTTAAACTATTGTACTAATCGTAGACTATAATAAGCGATTATTACTTTATTATATTAACGACTATACATGTATATCTTATGTATTACGGAAGTACCACCATAACCGGAAGTACTTTGTTTTTTGAAAGATTTATGGCTGAATGGTTTAAAAAACAAGCTTATTTGTTAAATAGGATAAATATACATAAAAATTTATTAAATTCATGCTAAAACTAGATAAGAATAACGATTTATAATTGTTTGTTTACGTTTGTAGCTGACAATGTAGCTCGAAGTTGGTATAACTTTTTCCAAGAAAGTTCCCACCCCACAAACCCAAGTCGATGCGTATTGGTCAAAGGATAGTCATTTAGCTATAATATACCAATTAGAACTTAACGGGCATGCTAACTAGGATTTTATTGTCAAATGAACAAAAGAAGGGTCAATCATAGACTTAACATGGAATGGAGGAGTTTTGTGCCTAAATTTAAAAATACGGGGTGGTAACAAATATCTTATTTGTTGAAACAGACTTAGTCTATGTAGATAAAAGCCGATCAGTGCTTAAATCGCCACCAACTAGTTAATTACGAAAAAAAATTGACACTTACTCCAACTGGAGTACTCCGCAACAGTTTAACGAAAACCAGTTACTCCAATAGCAGTACTCCGCAAACAACTGGTTAAGAGAAACTTGTAATAAACTAAATTCCAGTAAAGAAGGTTTTTATTTTATTATTTTCACATTAATTACTTCAAATAGGTTGATATTGTCTTTAATTCACGTTCAGTTTAAAGCGGAGTGCATTTACTTCTTTACCATTTACTGTGTACCTACTTCACTAAAAAAAAATATCAGATAAATGTTAATTAAAAGTTATTTCGTTTACATATAATTTTTTAAAAGTATTAATTGATTTAATTATACGTCGTTTTGGAGAAATAAACTTTTGCAATTTTCTTTTTGATCAATACTTTTACAACGTGTTTTCCTTTTTAATTAATGAATCAAAAAAATATATCTAAGCTATCTATCTAGCTTTTTAGAAACTAAATTTTCTTTGTGAATAGCACGATGTACAAGCAACATCTCTGGGTTGTCATCTTTTATTAATTTTAAACAACTGCATTTCTTGCCCATCATAGCAGAAGCACCATCTACAGCACATGGTATTATAATTTTCATTGGTATTTGAGTTTTATCTAAATATATTTTTAGCTTATTGTATATATCAATGGCAGTAGTTATGGTTTTCAATGTTTCACAGAACAACATCTCTTCATTGAATTCATCATTGTCAATATATCTTACGTAAGTCATCAATACAGCTTAAAGTTGATTCATCCATCTGTATTCAAAATTTTCTTGCTCTCAACTTTTCAATTAGTTGCATTTCTACATCCTTAGCCATCTCATCTATTCTCTTACTAACAGTTCTATTGCTCATTTCTTTCACAACTTTGTCATCTTTTTCCAGAACTTTTTTGAGAAAAACTGATATAGCTGGCTTAATTAAATCCTCCCCTACAGTAGAACTTTTCCAGATTTAGCTATGAGCAGAGAAATTTTGTCACTAGCTTCAAGAGTATGGCTTTTGTTAGCATTTTGTCTAGAAAACAATGAATTTATTCTTGATCTTTTTTCAAATTTCTCCTTTAAATTTTTAAATTGATTCAAATCATAGTTAACATGCTATGTTTTGTCTTCAAATGTGCATCAAGACGACCCTTTTTCGTCGATTCGTTGGTCAAACAGTGTTCACACAACGGATAAAATGGTAAACGAACATCATGAGTAGCTGGTATGAAACTGAAATAAAATACTCATGTGAATACTGACAAACTTTTTTCTTGCTTTCACTACTCATTTTATGTACAGGGTTAGGAACAAAATTAAAATAAATTTATAAACGAGAATTTAATACGAACACCCACAAACACATGAATTAACTGTAACCTTAACATGCACATGTTGACACTTGCACTAGTTGTAAGCAGAGTTTAAATCTGCTACTCATTAGCACTCCTCCTCATTAACTCCACATCTGAAATTGTTAAGAATTCAGAGAACTGAGGTGTCACGAAGGGGAAGGAATAGCTTGTCATGAGGATAGAGGAGAGAAAGGTTGCCACCTTTCACCTTGGACATGTGTAAAATTCATTTGCTTGCATGGTCACCTTTCTTTTTTAGTTTAATCATTGTATTCCTAACTTTTGGTGATATTACACTAGTGGTGTTATCATTTTCTCAGAAACCATATTAAAAAAATATTTTCGACAAATGAGATTTTTTTTAACAAGAAAAAATGTAACAAATATTAATCATTTGCACATTGCCCCCTGGTAGGGCATGCACCCCATGTTGAGAAGCATTGTTGTATAGGATTGCCAACTATCTTCCATTTAATTGTATTATTTTCCCATTGTCCTTTTATCAATAATATCCTCTTTTTGAATACAATTTTACGGTTTTAATTGTTTGTTTTTGTTCAATTTTACTGTTGTCATCTGCTATAATATTTCAGTGATGATATTTTTCAATATTTTTTTTCTTACGCTGAAGTTGTTCTATTAATTGGACAAGCAAATAAAGTTTAGGGATTCAATTAGGGTGGCATTGTTCTGCAGTAATGATTTTTACATTGAGTTTAAAATTCTGTTTAATGTTTCATAATTTACAGTTAGTCAATAATATGTATAACATACTACAGTAGTTTGTTATAAATGTCCTCCGTTGTACAATGTCTATTCTACTTTTTTTTTTCTTGTGTGTATAAATGTAAGAGAGTTGGCAATCCTAATACTATAATTTAGGAGTAGAAGTAGACAATGCTGCCATCATGTATTACATTTAATAATTAATTATTAGAGAGCAATTTTACTTTCATAAAGTTAACTGTTACTGAAGTGGATATTCAGTAAAGTTTTAATAGACTTTTGACACACCAATAAAAAAACACATTTTTAATGAGATTGACAATTATGCTAACCTTTGTCTGTGTTTGTACATAAACTAAACAAGTGATTACTTCATGTTTTCCTTATCATGTTTGTCTTAAAATTTGTTAAAATAAGTTTGAATTATATATGTATATAAATTCATTTTTATTTTAAAAAAATGACTTTAATTAATTGAACAAACATTTTTGATGACCATCATTTAATGGTCATCTTCAGGTCACATAACAAAGATATAAAATAGAATAAGATTTTACATATAAAATACAATAAACTTTTAAAACATTAAAAACATCACCATTTTTTTTTTTTTTAACATTTTTCTGGATGAAAAAAAGTTATTTTCTTACTACCAAAAAAATTAATCTAGTATTGAAGATAAAACAATTAAATTTTTTGTTGTTCTATACTGGCACAATGAAGTGACTCCTTTCAAACACTTGGCAGGTTATTCATCTTTTTATTCAGTTAGAATGCTAGTTACAAATTGCGTTTCGGGCATTTGCCCCTCTTCAGCTAACTTAAAAGTACAAATTATGAACCTACAGACAGCAAGGTAATGGATTGACAGGTAGCGAACTTGGTGACAGGACATTCGAACTTGACGAACTGTAATTTATATCCTAATTCGTCATCAAAAGTTGTACAGTAACTATTGTAGTATTTACAGAAACAGCTCCTGTACATCTGTTACGACGACTCAATCCGGTTCGCTATAACACATTAAGATATTTATAATTTTGATATTCCAAACATTAAACGTTGATAGTTAACGCTAATGATTGACAGGCAAGAAACGTAGTAAACTATATCCAGTTCTATGGAACAAGTGAGAGTAAGCTGATGGAACGATGTATATCTTAAATCGTAATACAGATTTACACAATAACTGTTGTGGTTCGTTCAGAAGGGTCTTGCGCACAACTATCCCAACAGTCTAATTAAATTTCTTATTTAAAAGATAAAAACACTTAAATTTATTCAAGTATGAGAAATTATATTAGTTACCATTTTATTTAATGGAGATGGAAATTTTATTTTTAACATATGGTTTCATATATAACAATCAATCAATACTAGTTGCTAAAAACTATGATTAAAAACAACAATACAAATTCACACATTATTTTTATATTAAAGTAAATTATGAAGAGAGATTATCCTAGTAATGAAATTTAAAATTAGAAATGATGTTTTTATAACTGATTAACTCGACTGTTTTAATTACAGATTACGTTCTCTGGTTCATACATATCCATATGAAGTGAATAATGCTCAATAATAGCTATGCCTTGGCCATTCAAAAAGAGAGAAACTTCACTTCAAGAGCATCCTTTAATGGAAATTGTGTCATATCCTGATGAACACGATGAAGACGACAGACATCTTGTAGAAACAACTGTTAATGAATATGATGATAATACTGCTGATACCACTGTTCTGGTGAAAAATTCCAGGAATACAAATCATTCTGAAAATTATCCGAAGAAGAGATGGATTCGTTGCTTGAAAAATTGGCCATTGTATCAAGGTTTAGCATTGTCTTCAGCATCTAGTATATTTTTTTCTTTGTCATCTGTGATAGTTAAATATTTAAAAGACATACACCCAGGAGAATTAGCATGTTTACGTTTTGTTGGTATTTTGATTTTTTCTTTACCCATAGTTATAGCCAGTAAAAAAGAACCATTTGGGCCAAAAAATCTTCGTAATTTATTAATAGTACGAGGGTTTGTCGGTTCCACCAGTTTATTCTTGAGATTTTATGCTCTGCATTATTTACCTATAGCTGATGCTTCGGTAATTATATTTAGTGTTCCTGTATTTGTTTCTGTTTTGGCAAGAATCTTTCTAAAAGAACTGTGTGGCATTTTTCATGTTATAACTGTTATTTTGACATTAATTGGAATTATTCTCATTACCAAATTACCTCTATTGATCGTCAATGAAATTAGTAATTATAATGTTGATCATTTATGGGGTGTTATGGCTGCTCTTCTATCCACATTTTTCGGAGCAAGTGTATATATTGTCATCAGAAAAGTGAAAGGAGTACATTTTGCTGTGATCATGTTTAATTTTGGGTGGGTTGCAATTATTGAAACAACGATACTAACAGCAGTCATTGGTAAATTTACTCTCCCAAAATGTGGATGGGAGCAGTGGCTTATTGTTGCCCTTGGCATATTCAGTTTTTTGGGACAGACTTGTCTCACATTGGCTTTAAAATCAGAGCAAGCTGGACCTGTTTCCGTCGTCAGAGCAGCTGCAGATATCGTTTTAGCTTTTATATGGCAAATAGTATTTTTTGACGAGGTGCCAGATAAATATAGCATTAGTGGTGCCTTGCTTGTTTCATCTTGCGTGTTGTTAATCAGTTTGAGAAAGTGGATTCTTTCTCTTCCGGAACATTCATCATTTAGAAAAAAGGCACACTTCTTAACCATTTAATTTTATTACCTGGGCATTATATAAATAGCTATATGTCATTACAAGTTTTTTAATAGTATTACATTTACTAAAGGAACTTGTACTCACTATCTAGTATTTATTTTTCATTTTATTTATGAGTTATAAACTATTTTAAAAAGTTATTATTTGAAGGTGTATGTTTGATTAAAAATTGAAAAAATATCTGTGATATGAAAGCATGGCAAAGTTTTCAGGAGGATATCTTTTTAAAAATTATACAAAGGAAAGTATGTGATTTTAAGAAATGAAAAAACACACACTCAACTCAAACCATATAATTATTAAAACAGTTTCGGCATTATAGTACTTTAATATTACCAAAAATACAGCTTTGCTGGTATTTTTTACATTGGGTACGTTCGTAAAGTCAAACAAGTTAAACACGTTAGTAACAAATTGTTCGAAAAGTAGTAGTCTCACTCAGTGCGCATGCTTTGCAGTGATGACGTTTCGAACGAAACTTTAACAAAGCTCACGAAGGAAAGAGTTAGTTTACTTCGTTAAGAAAATGGCACCTGACAATATCGATGTTTCTAAATCTACTCGAGTGTTTAAATTATGAATTAAAAGGTGAAATGGTTGAAATAACTGTTCATCCGAAGCAATCTAAGAAAAATATTTCGGATAAAGTTGCACTAGCAACATTCATATCTTCGATTTTAGAAACAGCCATTTAGTTATAAATGAATCGTTCGAAAAGTCTAACGAAATAAGAATAATGACGACATCATTCTGTTTAACTGTTTGACTTTACAAACGTACCTATTGTATTAAGGTCTTCAGTCAATGAAGAACATACTGTCTGAAGAAGACATTAATATAATGTCAAACGTAGTATAGCTGTTTTTTTGTTAACATTAAACTACTATAATGTTAAAAGACTGTTTTTAATAATTATAATATATTGTACTGTATTTGAGTTTAAATGTTATTTTCAAAATTCTGAAAAACTTTGACTAAATTATTTGTTAATATATTTTGACAATGTTTGAAAATGAATATTCGATACAAATCTCAGAAAAACAGAGATATGAAAAAGACACTACTTATAAATATCTCTTTAAAATAATTATTATTTAACCAATTTTAAAGTAAACTTTATTAATTAAATTACAGTAGAGTGTTGTTTATTCGAATCAGTTGGGGACTGGGGTTGTTCGGATAACCGATTATGTACGAAAAAATATATTAACCTATCAGATGTTGAAATTTTTCTCCATTGCGTGTCACTTCACATCGAATTTTCGTCGATTTTAAGCCTAACAAAAATTTTTATAATAATAATCGAGGCTATTGTATCATTAAAAATTATTTCTTTGTTTTGTACAAACAAAATGAATATATTAGAAAATATAAAAACAAAAAAATTATACTTTAGAAGTTAATCTAGTTTCAAAAACGTTTGATTCACGCGACACAGTTCGACTGGAAAGCTTTCGGTTAACTGACGTTTCGGTTGACTGGCTTTCAGATAAACGACGCTCTATTGTATATTCATATGTTTATTTTTAAAATCATACTTTATTTACCACTTAAGAGGAGGTGTGTTATGAATGTTGAATGGAATATTTTCTAGTCAAATCACTTGTATTTTTTAATCTTTTTTTCCTTGCTGTATTTCATATATTGCAAGTAAATTATTTTCATGTTTAGCTTTATAACATAGTTATTTTTTTTTGCTATATATTACACATAAAATATAGTTCACACTTCTAACATTTTATAAAATGCAGTAAATACATACAGTTTATTCTTATACTTATTTTTAAAAAATTTAAAAAAAATCCAAAAATATGTAAAAAATTAATTACACATTGCAATTTTAACAATGTATGATCATTATTTTGAATATAATGGCTTGATTTAGCTTTCATATATGCTATGTATATGTATATAAATATATAAAAATTATATTCAAAATATTGATTTTATATAAATATTTATCACTTTAAACAATTCTAATCTAACAATACTTTTGCTCATCTATATTCTATAATAATTGTAGAATTTTATTAGTAAATTTATTATATAAAAATATAACAAAATGAACTTGCAATAACTTAATTATAAGTCTGTGTTTCTGTAGTTATTTAATTTATATATTAGTTTTTAGGTAAACAAATCTTTAAAAGTAGTTTCTCGTGTTATAGAAATGTTTATAATTATTAATTTTGAAGTAAACTTTTGTCAGATTATATATTATTTTAAATATAGATCGGTGATAAATTATGATAGTTTAAATTTAACTTTTAGTTTAAGTATAGAATTTGAGAAAAATGACTCACGAATCAGAACTACTGAAAATTTGAGGGTTTTCTACAAATGGAGTTGTAATTTGATTAAGTTAAGATGGAATTGAGTAAGATAAACTGTTGAATGTTTTTATATGAAGTAATTTATAATTTTTCTATCGAAAATACTTTATTATAAATCATTATGCAGTTTTAAATATACAAAAGTTGAAAGAAACTTTAAAATTTTTCTATTATTGAATAGTATGGGAAGTCAGGGTATAGAGTTAAGACTGGTATTCTTAAAATATAGGTCACAAAATGAAAATAGAATTCTTAAATACTGTATTTATGGATCTTAAATATTCTTATAAATATAAATAAATTTAAAATTATAAATAAATATTCATTAATCATATTTAAAGAGTTCAAATTATTCTATAACTTTACTATACATTTTGAATTATTGAACATCACAAAAGTTTTTAATTTAAATTATTACATGGCTTATGAAATTCATAAATGTAACAAAAATGTGCAAATCTGAATAATGAAATCACTAAGACTTAATCTACCATTGAATTATGCAGTTCAGATAATTTATTATACATTTTCTTATTCTTTGTATTACAAGATAAAGCAATTTAATATGTTGTATTAGTGGTGGATACAGAAGTACCCAAAGGGGCTGACTCAAAAATTTAAACTATTTGAATAATTAATAGATATGTTTTTATTAACAATGCATTACAATTGTATTTCAGTCAGTTATATAAACCATATTTGCTATTATAAGTGTTTTAAAAACATCTTGAAAGTTCATATGAATAAATTTTAAGCCCTCCTCACTGACGAAAAATTTAAGTCCCTGTAGTAGTCCTCTTGTTTCTGCCATTGTGTTATATTAACTTATGTATGAATTTAAATTAATTCTCTGAATGTGTCTTTTCACGCAAGTTCAATTAATTATTTTTCAGTAATTTCAGATTTATTTAAACTACTATATTTTTAAATCTTAATATTTTCTAGTTTATTGATTTAGTTTATACAATCAATTTAAAATAATGATTAAGGATATATTACATTTCAAATTTACTAAAAATGAACCTTTTGAATATTTATAATTTTTATATTGATGGTTACAATATTATTCAGTTATTATTAAGGTACATTTTTGTAGTTTGTGATAAAACTGTTTCAGGGAAATTGTGAAAACAATTTAAATTGATTTTAGTCATTTAGTGTTCTTTGATATTAACTAGTCATTTAGGTTGGATAAAATTCATACTGCTTGCAATCAATGGATAAGATGCTTATCATATAAACTTTTCATATACCATGATGTAATTGGTTTCCTATTTATTCAAGAGGTGCAACTAGAATTGCATAGATTCAAAAAATGTAGATCCATGATTTTTGAACACTAGATTAAAATGGAACACATTTGCAAAGTTCCTGGTGACAGCAATATAATAGTGACCAACAATAAAATGAGTCTATAAATCTATCATTATATTTAGCATTAGGCTTTTATTCAGGTCGTATTGTTTATTACTAAGGCTACTAGAAAACAAATTCTCAGAGCAACAATGTTGGTTTTGATGGATTTTTCACATCAAGTTGAAGTATATTGTTTATATATAGTATGGTATTAATAATCTAAATCAGTAATGAGCAACTTTTTCTGGATGTGGGCTGCGTGCAATTTTTCTTATGGAGTTGCAGGCTTTAACCAAGCAAAGTATTAACATACTCCATAACTGCCAGTATACTAGGTGCTAAAATAATATATGCTAATGATATGCAAACTAGTAGTATATCTTAGTTTGTTATCAAGTTTAGTTTGAATGTTCATCACAAATATCAGCTTAATTAAGGTGTTGCATAATGGTACATGGCAGAAAACTGGAAAATAAAATTACATTGCCAAAGCCCAGGGGTCATATATTAGAACCATGCAGGCTACAGGTTGCTCATGACTGATCTGAATCAGTCATCTTAAATAAGTAATATATTATATTTTTTTAAAATTTAAGAGATACAATTATTCTCAAAACAAATCATATATCTGACAATTGATCAATCAAAAGTGAAGTTAAAGATTAAAAATCTAATATAAAATATATTTGTACAATATTGAAGACAATGTAAGTCCTTATGATTGTCCATTCACAGTCAGTGGAATACAATTAACATTAGTGGAACCTACCTTTCTTTATACCTTTCTCATCTCCATCTATGTGTGAGGTAGATTCCACTAGTGTTAATTGTGTTTTGGTGATTGTGAGTGAACGATTGTAAGACTTCAAAAATATATTTTATTTTCTACCTTCAATATTGTACAGAAGCACAGTGTTTATTATTTAGTTTTATTAATATGCAATATTGATTTATTTTTATACAATTTTATGTTTATGTAAATTTAAATTATTTGCATAAATAACATTTTAAAATATTTTTCAGAATTCAAATTTTTAAAAATTCTCTTATAAATAGATTTTTCGGGATTTCAATTTGTTTGTACAGGATTACATTCTATACATTAAAATTAGAAATAACTCTGTTAGTGCAGAATAAATATTTAAACTGTAAGAGTTTATTCTTTGTGATAACTTAATGTACAGTACACACATTTGACATTGTTATAACAAAACTTTGAATATAAAAGATGTCACGGAAATGACTCTAAACAACTATACGTTTAGAATATACAATAAATAGTGTAACTTTTATGCATTTATTTTTTGATTAATATATTTGCTTTAAAAACATATTTTAATTGATGCAGATATATGATTTTATAAAAAAAAAGATTCATACATTAGTATAGAAAGTTTCATTAACATGAAAAAAATTTACTACCATGAATATATAATCTATACAGTTTTCTAGTATAAATATCTAAATGATTAATATTTAAAATTATGCAATTGTTTCACATTTTTTTGTTTTAATTATATTAATTTAATAACATTGTTTTATTAACATTTCTAGATTTCTTTCAATAGTTTAATAATTATTAATGGTGGAATATTTTGAAATATAAAGTGTAATGCTTGATTTCTCATCACTTTAGTTATAGATAAAAAGTTCAGAATTTGCATAATTTACGCACAAGAAGTCACAGAACAGCATGAAAGACATAAATCATACATAGCTGTAGCTACATTTAAAAAAAAAAAAAGAATTTTTGCACTAAACGTCATTAAAAAAAATAGTGATATTTAAAAAGTTTTCTACTTAATAACTTAAATTTAAATATTCTTTCTATATACAAAAATGGATAACAATTTAAATAATTGGTTAATTTCCCTAACTGATATATTTAACTTTTTGAATTGTTCATTTTTTATTAAAAATTTTGTTTTTAGTTTCAGTTTTATGAAATTAATTGCAAATTTCCTTTCTCTTATCTCAGTGAACAATTTCATTTGGGTAAGTTTTATTGATTTAAAATATTTAGAGTACCATTTAATACGAATTATTTTTAGATATTAGGTTGAGTATGTTCATGTTTTTAAAATAACAATATTCTAGCTGCAGAGGAGGATTATTTTAAATTGAGAAAACATTTCAAAGATTGTATTAATATTCTGTGTTATGTTTTATAACTGAATTATTTCAAAATTTTTCCATTACATTTTTGTCTTCTGGATATTTAAAAAATTTCAACATCACAGAGATTAGAATATATTATATATTTTCTCATCTCTGTAATTATTAATATACAGGGCTGGATTTACATAAGGACATTTGGGGCCGGTGCCCAGGGCCCCCACAAAACTATGTATAAACATAATTTTTTTTCCTGTTACTGTGACAGCCTAATGTGGCCTAATCACGAGGGCCACAGGCAAAGAAAACCAAACCCGGGAAAAAACCTATGGAACATCGGAAAATTTTGGGAAAAAATTTAACATGGGTATTTGTCAATTAAATTAAAATAATTAGTTTTACACAATAAAATATATGTATGTTTACAATAACCTTATTTTTAAATGAAATTTACAGCTTCCTAGTTGAAAGTACAGTATTTTGTGTAAATTTTCTAAAGCATCAAATTTGCCTACTCTTAAAGGGGGCCCCACCGAATTTGTGCCCAGTACCCCTGGATTGGTAAATCCGGCCCTGTTAATATATTATGTATTTTTGTATCCTACATTAAAATTTCTTTCTAAAATAGGATATTGGTGATCCAAAAACATTAAAAACTATAACACAAACATCCTACATGTTGGATTATCTTTGGGCTTTAATTAAATTTATTACTAAATTATAGATTGAAGATAATCTGGCTTGTAATGTTTGACTATGAGATACTTTGGCTATAGTAATTTGTTTGTATTATTTACACAAAGGAAATTCTAAGATTATTTCATTAATAATATTTTCTAAAAGTTTAGTTCATTGCAGTATTATAAACTAAATTATATCATAAATTTTCTGAACTGTTTTAATTCTTCAAATTTACTTCAGACCGCATTAATAGAAATTTTTTGGAATTTATTATTACATTTAGAAAATTTTACCATTACTTTAGAGTTATTATTGTGAGATGTAGTATTTCCTGTTAACATTAAATAGCTTGCTCTTTAAAATAATACTGAATATACTTAACCATAATACTATACAAAGATCATTTCAAAAATAATCATCATCAAATACTACTAAAAATTTTTATTAATATTTTAAGATTAATGAGGGATTCTGAAATGCAAAGAATATGTAGTAACTAACAGTATGATTTATCTAAATTCTTTTAAATTTTTCTTAAAATATTAAAACATCTAAGGCATTTTCAAACAAGAAAATAGAATGCAAATGAATTTTAATGAATAATAATAATAATTGTTTATTGAAAATCAAAATACACAATATCTTGATAATCTTCAGTTATTAAACGACAACACCTCTGATTGACAATTATACTTTGTATCATAAATTATTACAGATAATGTCTTAAGTTAGAAAAAATTATCATCAAAGAATTAAATCTCAATTATAAATTCAAATTATTGCATTAGCTTATTTTAACATTCACTTAATCTCTAAAAAAAACTTGATATTCCTACGTTACTTAATTACCAAAAATGAGCTTCTAGTCAAAATTTTATTAAATTATAAGTTAAATCAGTTGGTGGTATAAGGAATTTAAACTGTGTATGAACTAAAATTTTTTCATACATACCTCCACAAACACAAATAAAATTTTAAAATGTAATAATGTTTATTGCCACGAATTCCTTACATTTAATTGGAGGACTGCACATTTCATTTAACTTTCAGTAGAGAGGAAAAATTTAAATGTAATAATAATGCATTTCCTTTTAAATTTCATCCAATTAAGAATGCATTTTCCTAAAATTTATTCAAAATTTAATCAAATACTTATGAAGCAAGAGTGTTACACATGTTAAATAAATTATTTAAGAACTTTAAATCTTGCATATCTAAAAGAAATTATGCTTCGTGAACAAAATCAAATTTGAAATATAAACATTTTGTCATTAAAGATTTTGTACGAGGGGAAAAATCTCTAATTGTTGCGTGTTGTTGACACAAAAGAAAAGAGCGAGTTTGTATTTATGTTTTTATCTATATTAACGGTTACCTTTAAGCTCACATAAATGATTGTATAGTTGTATATATATATATTCAGAGATTTACACTATTAATTAGATTGTAAATAAAAATTAGGATACAAATTTTTTGATAACGTTAGTATTTAATGAATACTTAATGTCATAGCTTTCATATGAATAATGGTAATTTTATTTATTTTTTAATATATTTATTATCTGAAATATTAGTTAGGTATGCACAAATAAGTTATGTAAAAAGATAGTCATTTAGTAAAAGTACAGAAGGTAAATATTATTTATTCCGAAGGTAATAAAATTGACAAAAGCTTTTTGATTATTAAATTAGCCGAAAACAACTTCAATTTACACATTAAATATCACAAATTAATATAGAAAAATGTATATTAAAAATTTATATTTCACAAAAAAAGAAAAACAAAAAAAGTGATCTAGAGATATTTCTGTAGATAACTAAGCAAAAACAAATACAATTTCATATAATAAAGTAGTAAAGAATAGAAACAAGTTATGAACAAAATTGTATTTTTAAAGTTTGCAGAAAAAAAATTGTGTATAAAAATAAAGCTTATAAATTGTCACTTTTAGTTTTTATATTTAATTATTTTTCTTTATCAAATGTTTTATTTAATTAATTACATGTGAGTTCTATGATTAATGTTGAAATGTGTATATGTAGTATTTATACTGTATATACATAAAAGAAATGACATTTTTACACTACATGATTAAGAATACACTGCATATGTAATTATGTTCTCCACTATCATATATTTAAGGATAATTATATTACAGATAATCTGTGTTTAATAATGGTAATAAATAATTTAAATAGTTATATTTTTTTAATCTCAGAATATCTTTATTGTCTACAGTGAATAATTTAAGATTTATTTTGAGATTTTATAAACATTTATTTATTATTTAAGATTAATTTTCAATTTCTGTGCTCATTATATTCTAGAAAAATAATAGCAGAAACATATCCATTAATATTTTTTGCAACGATCTAGCTGCAAAAGTCAACGATTAGTTAACCAAATAATTATTTTACATTTTAAAATTTATTTTATATAATTTTGTATACTTATTTAAAGAATGTATAAATATATTAAAAATACATAAATTAATTTTGAATTATGCAAGTGTACGTGATCAATTAGCATACAAAGTTGTACGAACTTCTGTGCTTTTCAAATTGAACAAATCGAGCGCAGTACCATTCAAAAGTTTATAACAATTTTATTTTTAAGAAATTCAGTTCAAAAGCTTTTATCTTTTGTTTTCTGACATTTTGTTTAACAATATTTATATACAATATATGTTTTGGATTTATTTTCGTTGTCCAATGGAAATATTCGTGTGTGTGACCACAATTTATACATCCTATTTCTGTTAAATAAGGATGTTACTAACACTAAAATGTTTACTTCAGGAAGCCAGATGTTTAGTTAAATAATAATAAATGGTTTTATGCCAACCCAGGATAACTTTAATTTACAATTAAAGTAAAACCAATTACAGATTTGACTTTCCAAAGTAAGCATTTCCTATCGGGAACGGTAGGTGCCGGAGTTGCGCCAAGTAGTATAGGAGAACGTATAAATGTTTGAACATTCTATGCATTTAATATAATTATGTATCTATTTTTCCTAATTTAATTCGATAATTCCCAATAAAACAGCTAAATTTGATAAGAAGAATGATCTTTTTACTACGGCACATTTACTACTATTTTTAGTGATTATAATTTATTTTATGAGAAATTTCTTACAAGAGAGAAATTCAAACAATTTGGAAGTATAAAAATATATTTAATGCGTGCAAACTTGAACAAGAATAGAACGTGTTAGGTAGATTAAATGTTTTTTAGATGCTATAACGGAAGATGGTTATTAGACTTTTGAATGGTACCAACGTTTATTGAAAACGAGGAAATTAATTTGTGAAATAAGAATTATAATGTGTTTATTATCTGTTAAATATTAATACAGTGTGCCTTAGTCATTGAATTATACTTTTGTAAATGAATAAAAGTTGTACGTACGAATGTCACTTTCCCGTTGTAAATTAATGAGTGTAGTTTCAATATGTTGTATCTTACGGTATGCAAATGCCGCTATTATTGTAAAAGTAGTTTGTATTTGTAAAAAAAAAAAAAAAATTGAAAATGCATTAAAGTTCACTACAGAATCATACAGAACTTGTTCATACTTCAGTTTTTCAGTCATGATTTTTGCGAGGAACATTTTTGTTTCCTTGGGGAGTAATATAATTATAAGAACCTTAAAGAAATAGAACACTCACATACACATTAAAGCACGCTTGTTTAGAATTAAATCTATACGAAATCAATCAATATTGGGAGATTTAATATCTAATTGTATTACTTTCTTAATGTTTTGCATACCTTAGTATTAATTGAAGTTTGATTTCGAAAACGGGAAAAATATTTCGTCGTTATTTAAGAAATGGCCCTTAATGAATAGTCTAAATGGACCGTCGAGTCGATTGGTAAAACTGCAAAGTTGGTGGTATTGCGTCAACTACCAATTTCAAATTCAGATTATACTTTTTCAATCGATACAAATCGATACTCCCTCGATCGATCCCATTAAAGTATTCACAAAAACAATAATGGTGAAACCAATTGTTTCGCGATTTGATATCACCACCGAGAATTGTTATCCGGATCCCCCTTCACGTTGCAGATAAGAGCTTTGTGTTTGTAAACTTGCTTTTTTTTTTTTTTTTTTTTTTACTGCGGGATAAAAGTAAAACATTTATGAAGCGAGTAAAGAAAGTAATAATCAGAATTACAGTGACAATTTACCATAACTTATAACCATAGCAGAGAGTTCATTTCCGCAGAAGTGCGAGTTTTGTAACTTAATTTTTGAATTTCGACAGTAATTTTTTATAAACGCGATATTTACCAGAACGTACTTCACACAACATACAATCTGTTGCAAGAATATAAACACTTTATTATAACACACAAAATAATTAATACCAGCTACGTGCTTCTTAACGTTTAAATTTTGCGTTTTGTAATTATAATTCAACAAATCATTACGTAAATAGAAACAACTATTTTAAATTTAAAATAACAAAACAATCGATTGTGTCTTTCATCTTAAACGATGTTCGGCACATTACTGTTCGATACATTACACTCAAACCTGTTTTTGTGCGGTCTTTTTTTGTGCAATTTTTTATTTTTGCGATTTGTTTTGTGTGATTTTTTGTGTGCGGTATGTGAATTTCAATCAAATTGACATACTGCACAAAAATAATTGCACATGTAAAAAATCGCACAAAAATAGACCGCACAAAAACAGGTTTGAGTGTAATTTCGACCATTTAGGCCAATACATTTCCATTTACAACAGAGAGTGAAATTTATAGCAAATTAGTTGTAAATTGTAATAAATTTTAGTGATTGCGACGCGGCAGTTTAACAAATAATTGTCATTTACGTTTTCAAAGACAACTGTAAATCTCCTTTAGGGTTATTGAGTGTTATGTTTCGACGCCTTCTTTATATTTAAAAGACCGGAAAATATGGAATGGAGAGAACTTCCCATCTGAAATGTTTCAATGAGGAATTCAATAAAGTATCGATATTCAAATTATAAAAAAACCCACAAAATTACCAAATTTCGTTAGAAAAATTACCTTTATTGGAAATTTTTTTGTAATCTTAAAGCAATTTCTGAAAGAGAGACACAGCGATTCTTTACCGAATCTCTTCATAAAATTCAAAATCTGAAAAGTTATTAATGTTTATTAATGTATTATAACTACACGGAAACGTAATAAACGATTTACTACATAAACATATATTTTAAACATATTAAACCTTTAATTTCTGTTCCAATCCGAGATCGCAGTCAGCAAATCTTCCGATGTCTTGAAAAGACGTTTGCATCTAAAAAAGAAATGTAACACATTTTAAAACATTGCAAATGTAAACACTGGAATTTCGACAAAAATACTTTACAGCAGACGTGAAGGCACATAACGAGAATCCAATTAAAGTACAGAACAAAGAAAAAGCAGCGCAGAGTAAAGAAAAGAGAACTTTCAAAGCCAACTTCAGTTCAGAAAAGTTGGAAATTAAGTACATTAGACTCGTTTGCATTAATAAAGTGCCGTAGATTATTGTAAATACGTAATTGAATGGTCCGTTGAGTTGATTGGTAAAATTCCAAAGTTCGTCGTGTTGCGCTATAATTTCGTTCAGTTGAGATTTCAAATTTGGAATGTTCTTTTTCAGCAGATACAAATTCTCTGATAGTTTTTCGAATGCCTTCATTGCAGTAAAGTGAAACAGAACGAGGAACGTAAAGATGTATACTAATGCACCAAGGATTAAAGCGCTGCAGATACCAACTCCGATGCAGCAGACAAATGGTTCGTATTTGAAGGACTTTCCCTTTTCTAACGCAGGATAAAACAAAAAAACGATTATACATTCAAAGAATATAGTAAAAGTAACAGTTGTAAGTACTGCAAGAAGTTGTAGACTGTTGATAGTATCGTATAACTGATGTTTAGGAAAACGATACGACTTTTCTAATTGTATTTTTGGGTTCAGTTTGACTCTTTTGACAATACTGAATATTACAGCCGTGCCCAAAAAAGTAGTAGCAGAAGACATTCTGACGAATATGTCATACTCGAATACCGAGCACAAGGAAAAGCAAGGAGTTACGTCCGATACGTAAGGAATTGTCATACATATAAAAAGAAAGGAATGCATCCAATGAAAGCATTCAATAAATGAGATGTAAAAGTTGAAAGGTATGCGAAAACGACCGTCAGTGTTGAAGTTATGGGAGCAAGGAGTAAAAAATTCCCAGCCGTAGACCATCGATATTGATGTAAATGAAGAGAGAAAACACTTCAGACATATTTCCTCTTTGTGATAATCAACCGCAGGACTTGCGCTCGAGATGATTCTTATCATAATTTTTAAGTAACTGAATTAAGTTATGAGAAAATAAAATATATAATTTAATTTAAAACAATGACTCGCAATTATTATTCTTTTAGGTAAAACTAAACCCAACAGTTTTGTGTAGAAACCAGACTAAATGCTTTGAATTAAAATTTTACTGCCTACCCACTTATATAAGTGTTATATATTAATATTACTTATATAAGTACTGTTTATTTTTAAAAAAAATCTTTATATAACTGAAATGGAATTTTGATGAAATACTCCCATAAACTCTTTGGAATTTTAATTTTTCAACAAACATGATAGTTTATGATTAATTTAATCGATAGATAAACATTAACTCTTTCTATAAGTGCCGAATGCACTTACGTGTTCGTTCACTTTCTAGGCAGATAGGCAATTTACTTGCATGCTTATTGCTTAAAATAAACGTCGTGTTAAATGACAGTGGAGGTTTCCTGACACGTGTGTGACCGAGATACTGTAACTCGCATTCGAACCTGTTTTATTTTTATTTGTTCTCCTGTGGATTTACGAAGCAACTATTGTTTTTTATCTCGGCACGCCGTAATAAAAAATGTATGATTCGTAAATGAATTTACATAAAGAACGATTATATTTCGATTGTATGTAAAACTTCTTTTTTTGTGAGGAAAGATTAAAAATATTTCAATTGTAATAGTGGTTTATTATGATAAAAAGGAAAAAATAAAAGAAAAACTGATTGAACACGCGAATTACTGAAATTTAAATAAAACCCGTCCGATGATTTTCTGTCCATTGTACACCAGTGCCCATTGATAAATAATGATAATTGTATCTTATAGAAAAAAATTCAGCAACGAGTTACTTACCTATTCCGGCAACATTTGGTGGTGCCATCTATTGAAATATTTGAAGTCAACATTCGCCACGTAGAGTCTATGGTAGGATTACCATTTATCAACTGATCGCGCGCTACGTGTCAATCGGGTCGATGATTGTTGTAAATTTACATTGATTTCTATGGCAAATTTTCCATTTGATCTTTACCGATGCACATTTAACGTGTGGTGTCGATATAAAAATTTTGAAAACATTTTGAAAACGAGTTGTCTCGTTGGAGGAAACCTTAAATAAGTAGTTAATAACTGGAACATTCCATTCAGAAGCTATGCTTTTGTTTACTAAAAGATGTTCTTCATTTGAATGTTGAATGTAAAATATTATTAAAAGATTCTTTCTTTTTTTTGGTTTTGATAAATTCGTTTTGTTGCTGGATCCACGAAAGAAAAAAAAAGGAACTAATACTTACCCCAATGTATTTTGAATGTGAATTATTTAATTGATTGTGATGTTTTATCAAAATCAAAATGTCATTTTATTGTTTACCATCGATAAAGAAAGCTATATGACCTTTGAAAACAATTTTTGTATTATTTATATAATAAATTGTTCACAGAAATGGCTAAAATCTTAAGGAATTTTCATGAGAAATTGCTGATTTCGGAAGCATTATAAATAGAAACAAAAAATACATTTTAAGATGAACAATAATTTAACAAAAAGTAAGTACTACGATTACTTTTCTTTTCGAGAGAGATCCCACAATCTCGTGCGTGACATAATACAAGATGGCTGTGGAAGACGTGTCGGGCTATGGACGGCGAAATAAAAAGGATATTGTATTTCGAGACACGATGACATCTGTCCATTATCAGCAGTGCCAATGGGGGTGAAAAATTTCTCTGCAAAAACAGAAAATAAAAAAAAAAAAAGTCGACAGCACTAATAAACTATTGTTACCTGGTCTTCGCCCAGGGCTCGTTACTTTTCAAATACGCCACTGATTATTAGATATATCGCAAGAAAACGTATTGTATTTATTTCTAGCCAAAACTTGCATTTCGTTTGTCGGTGATTGTCAGGGAAAAATTTTCTGCTAGCGAACCCTTTGTTAAATATTTCGAATATTACCACTGGTTACATCTATAATATTCAGTGTTGTAAAAAGAGTCAAATTAAGTTTAAAGATAAAATTAAGTAAGACATATTCTTTTTATACTGATCAACTATATTGTGAGATCGAAGGTGGTAGGAGGAAGTCGTATCTCCCCTTTCCGGCTACAGGTCATTGACCTTTTCCTTGTCAAGATGGCTAAGGGTCAGTGGCGTAGCGTGGCTGTCAGCCGCCCGGGGCGGAAGAAAATTTCGCCGCCCCCTTATTTAGGTATTTCAATTTAAAAGACTAAAATATACAGTAATTCTAAAGAACTTTTCAGCAAGAACAATCATTATTATCGTGTATTCTACAGGTTCAAATTTTTACAAAATATTATTATTTATTGTGAAATTTTGCCGCCCCCTAAAAGTGCCACCCGGGGCGGGCCGCCCCTGCCGCCCCCACTACGCTACGCCACTGCTAAGGGTACGTTCGTTAAGTCAAACGAGTTAAACGAGAATGACGTCATCGTTATTCTTGTTTCGTTAGACTTTTCCAACGATTCGTTATAACTAAATGGCTGTTTCTAAAATCGAAGATACGAATGTTGCTAATGCAGCCTTATCCAAAATATTTTTCTTAGGTTGCTTCGGATGGACAGTTATTTCAATCATTTCACCTTTTAATTCACAATTTAAACACTCGAGTAGATCTAGAAACATCGATATCGTCGGGCGCCATTTTCTAAACGAAGTAAACTAACTTTCCTTCGTGTGCTTCGTTAGAGTTTCGTTCGAAACGTCATCACCGCGGAGCATGCGCACTGAGCGAGACTACTACTTTTCGAACGATTCGTTACTAACGCGTTTAACTCGTTCGACTTAACGAACGCACCCTAAGTTTACGATTTCGGTCCCGAGCGTCAGGACTCTTCTTGTCGGGCGAGTGGATGGGAGGCGAGATGGGGTCGACGATAACGCGAAAGCGATATTCGAGTCAAAGAGGACACCATTTAACCATTCAAACAAGATTTATTGGAATTAAACAAAGGATACAATTACAAAAGTTGACTAATTTCCCTAATTCGCGTAGGGTTCCAGAGAGAGAGAGAGAGCTTACAGGTTCAGTTCATACCTCATTATTAGTTTCCGTATTGAGTTAGCACTTAGATATCCAAGAAGTGTATATCGGTATCCGGGAATGGCACACATTTATAAAGTCACGACTGAGCGCGGTGACGCTGGAACTGATGTTCCTTTCAGTGACACTGACATTTGTGATAAATTTTATACCGATGGATCTAAGCTAAACAACAACGGGTGGGGTATGCATTTATGGTGTACAAAAGTGGTGAGGGAATTTTTCACAAGCAGTGCCATCTAAACAACAATTGTACTGTCCTGCAGGCAGAGCTGTGTGCTATTCATCAGGCCCTGGCCTGGTGCAATGACAATTTTAACCATCAAGCTATCAATATATATACTAGTAGTAGTGGTTTGGGCCATACTGATCACAAAATTAATTTTCTTATTACAAATTTGAATTAAATTAATTTTATTTTAACAATATTTGAAAGCTTCGATCATAAAATTAATTTTTAAGATTTCTTTAAATATACAATTAAGTTGCAGCGATAATTTAATTAAAATTTGTCAATTAAATTAAGTTTACAAATAATATTTAAAATCTAATAAAATAATTTTTTGAAATTATGTTTTTAAATTAATTATTTTCTCAATTCATATTTATTATAAATATTTATTGAATATATTAAATTAAGAATACAAATAAAAATTTGTCTAATAGATCAATTCAATTCATTGCTTGAGTTTTCATATTTAGAAAACTATTTAAATCAGTTCAGTTTTCATATTTAGAAAACTATTTAGTTCAGTTCAGTTTTCATATTTAGAAAACGATTTAGTTCAGTTCAGTTTTCATATTTAGAAAACTATTTAGTTCAGTTCAGTTTTCATATTTAGAAAACGATTTAGTTCAGTTCAGTTTTCATATTTAGAAAACGATTTAGTTCAGTTCAGTTTTCATATTTAGAAAACGATTTAGTTCAGTTCAGTTTTCATATTTAGAAAACGATTTAGTTCAGTTCAGTTTTCATATTTAGAAAACGATTTAGTTCAGTTCAGTTTTCATATTTAGAAAACGATTTAGTTCAGTTCAGTTTTCATATTTAGAAAACGATTTAGTTCAGTTCAGTTTTCATATTTAGAAAACGATTTAGTTCAGTTCAGTTTTCATATTTAGAAAACGATTTAGTTCAGTTCAGTTTTCATATTTAGAAAACGATTTAGTTCAGTTCAGTTTTCATATTTAGAAAACGATTTAGTTCAGTTCAGTTTTCATATTTAGAAAACGATTTAGTTCAGTTCAGTTTTCATATTTAGAAAACGATTTAGTTCAGTTCAGTTTTCATATTTAGAAAACTATTTAGTTCAGTTCAGTTTTCATATTTAGAAAACGATTTAGTTCAGTTCAGTTTTCATATTTAGAAAACTATTTAGTTCAGTTCAGTTTTCATATTTAGAAAACGATTTAGTTCAGTTCAGTTTTCATATTTAGAAAACTATTTAGTTCAGTTCAGTTTTCATATTTAGAAAACGATTTAGTTCAGTTCAGTTTTCATATTTAGAAAACTATTTAGTTCAGTTCAGTTTTCATATTTAGAAAACGATTTAGTTCAGTTCAGTTTTCATATTTAGAAAACGATTTAGTTCAGTTCAGTTTTCATATTTAGAAAACGATTTAGTTCAGTTCAGTTTTCATATTTAGAAAACGATTTAGTTCAGTTCAGTTTTCATATTTAGAAAACGATTTAGTTCAGTTCAGTTTTCATATTTAGAAAACTATTTAGTTCAGTTCAGTTTTCATATTTAGAAAACGATTTAGTTCAGTTCAGTTTTCATATTTAGAAAACGATTTAGTTCAGTTCAGTTTTCATATTTAGAAAACGATTTAGTTCAGTTCAGTTTTCATATTTAGAAAACGATTTAGTTCAGTTCAGTTTTCATATTTAGAAAACGATTTAGTTCAGTTCAGTTTTCATATTTAGAAAACGATTTAGTTCAGTTCAGTTTTCATATTTAGAAAACTATTTAGTTCAGTTCAGTTTTCATATTTAGAAAACGATTTAGTTCAGTTCAGTTTTCATATTTAGAAAACTATTTAGTTCAGTTCAGTTTTCATATTTAGAAAACTATTTAGTTCAGTTCAGTTTTCATATTTAGAAAACTATTTAGTTCAGTTCAGTTTTCATATTTAGAAAACGATTTAGTTCAGTTCAGTTTTCATATTTAGAAAACTATTTAGTTCAGTTCAGTTTTCATATTTAGAAAACGATTTAGTTCAGTTCAGTTTTCATATTTAGAAAACTATTTAGTTCAGTTCAGTTTTCATATTTAGAAAACGATTTAGTTCAGTTCAGTTTTCATATTTAGAAAACGATTTAGTTCAGTTCAGTTTTCATATTTAGAAAACGATTTAGTTCAGTTCAGTTTTCATATTTAGAAAACGATTTAGTTCAGTTCAGTTTTCATATTTAGAAAACGATTTAGTTCAGTTCAGTTTTCATATTTAGAAAACGATTTAGTTCAGTTCAGTTTTCATATTTAGAAAACGATTTAGTTCAGTTCAGTTTTCATATTTAGAAAACGATTTAGTTCAGTTCAGTTTTCATATTTAGAAAACGATTTAGTTCAGTTCAGTTTTCATATTTAGAAAACTATTTAGTTCAGTTCAGTTTTCATATTTAGAAAACATTTAGTTCAGTTCAGTTTTCATATTTAGAAAACGATTTAGTTCAGTTCAGTTTTCATATTTAGAAAACGATTTAGTTCAGTTCAGTTTTCATATTTAGAAAACGATTTAGTTCAGTTCAGTTTTCATATTTAGAAAACGATTTAGTTCAGTTCAGTTTTCATATTTAGAAAACGATTTAGTTCAGTTCAGTTTTCATATTTAGAAAACTATTTAGTTCAGTTCAGTTTTCATATTTAGAAAACGATTTAGTTCAGTTCAGTTTTCATATTTAGAAAACGATTTAGTTCAGTTCAGTTTTCATATTTAGAAAACGATTTAGTTCAGTTCAGTTTTCATATTTAGAAAACGATTTAGTTCAGTTCAGTTTTCATATTTAGAAAACGATTTAGTTCAGTTCAGTTTTCATATTTAGAAAACGATTTAGTTCAGTTCAGTTTTCATATTTAGAAAACGATTTAGTTCAGTTCAGTTTTCATATTTAGAAAACGATTTAGTTCAGTTCAGTTTTCATATTTAGAAAACGATTTAGTTCAGTTCAGTTTTCATATTTAGAAAACGATTTAGTTCAGTTCAGTTTTCATATTTAGAAAACGATTTAGTTCAGTTCAGTTTTCATATTTAGAAAACGATTTAGTTCAGTTCAGTTTTCATATTTAGAAAACTATTTAGTTCAGTTCAGTTTTCATATTTAGAAAACGATTTAGTTCAGTTCAGTTTTCATATTTAGAAAACTATTTAGTTCAGTTCAGTTTTCATATTTAGAAAACGATTTAGTTCAGTTCAGTTTTCATATTTAGAAAACGATTTAGTTCAGTTCAGTTTTCATATTTAGAAAACGATTTAGTTCAGTTCAGTTTTCATATTTAGAAAACTATTTAGTTCAGTTCAGTTTTCATATTTAGAAAACTAGTTTTCTAAATATGTAAACTGAACTGAATTAAATAGTTTTCTAAATATGAAAACTGAAGCAATGAATTGAATTGATCTATTAGACAAATTTTTATTTGTATTCTTAATTTAATATATTCAATAAATATTTATAATAAATATGAATTGAGAAAATAATTAATTTAAAAACATAATTTCAAAAAATTATTTTATTAGATTTTAAATATTATTTGTAAACTTAATTTAATTGACAAATTTTAATTAAATTATCGCTGCAACTTAATTTTATATTAAAAGAAATCTTAAAAATTAATTTTATGATCAAAGCTTCCAAATATTGTTAAAATAAAATTAATTTAATTGAAATTTATATAAACATTTAATAATTAATACATAAACTTTGCTTTAATTTTAAAATAAAATTAATTTAATTCAAATTTGTAATTAGAAAATTAATTTTGTGATCAGTATGGCCCAAACCACTACTACTTATACTGACTCAGCCTTCTCTAGAATATGAAATGTACTCTAAGTACTGTCAGCAAAATTAATCATTTGGCATTTGAGAGCAACAACAGCTATGCCCTTTCCTGGGTTAGAGGGCACCAGGGCCTGCTTGGGAATGACAGAGCAGATGCTCTGTCCAGGCAGGCTGCTGAGGACAGTAAAGGTGTTTATGCTCACAATCTACAATAATCTACAATAATCTACAATAATCTACAATAAAGAAAGAGGAGGGGCTGCCTACTTTTGCAAACTTAGCCCACTAGGAAGAGAAAGGGGTGTAGAAAAGGTTGAAGGAAGGGTTCTGAAGGGATAGGTATAAAGTAAAAGGAGGAAAAGCAAAGGTGAAAAAAGTTCTTAAGACCTCAGAGCGCTTCATCGGAAATTATTAACAACCATAATTACCAAAGTTAACAATACAGTTATACAATATTAACAATTACAAGAAATGGCCCGGTTATAGTAAAATGCAAAACCCATCACACATGGGTAGGTAGAAAGTAACCACGAACACTGCAATGATACAATAATATTACGAACAGGTTACAATTTTAATACGCAGAGAGAATGAAGATAGCAGCTCATTATAATATGATATAATAATACAGAATACATGGTACGTGAGGACTCGATACATATTAATAGGAAATTATTTTATTTTTATTTTTATTTTATTTTATTTTTTATTTTATATTCTTTATTATTTTTTTAAATTTAGAATCTAATACTAAACTAATACTAGACAACTAAACTATGTACAGAAGAATTTTACATCGCCGATTTCGTTGTTTCACTGTTTTCATTCTCAGGAAGTTTTTCTTTCCTGTAGAAGTCTGGCAGAAGAGCCCTGGTGTTTTCAATAAACTTTTCAAAACACTTCCACAGATTTTTCTTATCAAAAATGTTTTGTAGTGTCGGTGGCCAATTTTGACCTTCTTGAATGCATTCTCTATAGAACGGAATGCGTTGACCTTCATATCGTTCACAGTGGAATATAAAATGCAGAGCATCTCCTACGCTATTATTGTCGCACCGGCATTTATTAGTGTTTCTCTTCTCAGGGGATGCCCTCAGGGCCACTACGGGAGCCCTGAGGGCATCCCCTGTTTATTGTTCTCTTTATACGAATGTAGTTAAAGTGAAACTCGATGTATCTTCTGTTTAAGTAACTATCTAATAAATTGTTGACACTTCTTGTATTGTTAACATCTTTGAGGCAATTTTTTATGACTGGCCATCTTAAGTGGTCAAAGGCTTTTTGTAATCGATTGCTATTAATAAAGCATGTTTGTTCTCCTCCCATGCTTTGTATACAAATTCTTTAATGTTCAATGCTGCGTGTATCGTTGATTTGTTTGTTCTAAATCTGAATTGGTTTTGGTGCATTTGGTGCATATAGACTCTTGTACAGGTGTCTATTGATCCGTTTAATAAGTCCGTCAAGGACTTTTTCTCATCACAGGGAGTAGGCTAATTGGCCTGTAATCACCAGGACTAGATGGATTATCGTGCTTTGGAATTAACTTTATATTGGCCATCTTCCATTTAGCTGGGAAGTAACCATATTTTAAACATTCATTGTATAAATAAACAAATATGATTAAGATCTCCTTAAATGCATTTTTTAACATTTCTGCTGTTATATTATCCAGACCTGGTGCTTTGTTATTTTTTAGAGAAGAGATAGCATGTCTTATCTCTTTGAATGTAAATAATCTGCAAGTATCATAGTAATCATTGGTGTTTACTTCTGTACCTGACTGGCCATCTGTGTTACAATTATCCAAATTGGTATCAGCAGGAAAATGATAATCAAGGATCCTATTAATGTTATGTTCAATATCGTAGTCTCCACTATCTTCTGTTCCTTCGTTTCAATCAACAATATCTGGTAGCTTAAGTTTCTTTCTATTTCTAAAGACGAGTTGATATGAAATTTCCCATGGACCTTTGGAGTTTGTCTTGTTACAAAATTCTCTCCAAGCTTTCGGTAGCATTTATACTCTTTTTATACTCCTTAAGTTATTTTTTGTACTTATCCCGAATTCTTTGTGTGGTTTCCTCATCCAATGTCCTTAGATACTGCTTTCTAGTTTTGTTAATCATTTTCCTTTGTTTGTCCAACTCATTAGTCCACCAATGGTTTCTTTTGTTTGCAGTAATTATCTTGCCTGCTTGGTTGCCTGCATTTTGGATGTCTTTAGTCACGTGTTCAACAAAGGTATCAATGTCTTGCTTCGTATGAATATGTGGGAAGTCGCGATTCATCCAGTTTTCATTAAAAAAGTAACGAAAGAGGTCCCAATTTGTCTGTTTTATGTTCACCTGGGCATTCTTGTTGATGACATTTAAATGTTTTATTTGTGTGAACATAAACCTATGGTCACTTGCCGAGGTACAAAATAACGTTTCGCAATTCTCTATTTGCACCAGTTCTGTTGACACCGGACAAACGTCTGTCCATCCTCTAGCGTGTAGTGTGAATAAAGTCGGATGGTCAGTCATATTAACCGAGACTAAACCAAACTTTTCCATCAAGTTAGTTACCAGCCGGCCTCTGTTATCCTCCTGTATATTAAACCAAACCGCCGATTTGGCATTTAAGTCGCCAGCAACAATCACATTTTCACTATCCACTTTTCTTAGTACCTTCTCAAGTTCATTAACCCCTTCCTCATTGTTCATATATGGCGATATGTAGGCGTTTATTACATATATAGGGGGATTGTGATGTATTATAGCTGTTGTAATTATCTCGGAAGAAAGGTGTGGAATCAGTGCTATATCTATCAGATTATTGTTAATCCCTATACAGCTTTTTGGAGTACTGCCATTGTTTTAATAAAGGATTTGCCAATTTCCAAGCCTCACTATTGTGTTTTTTACTGTATATGGCTCTTGAATTAAAATCAGATCAGCTTCAAGTTCGTTAGCTTTATGCATCATTAAAGAGCTTGAAGCTTTTCCTCTTTGTGCGTTAATATGTAAAATATTAAGGCCTACATCAGAATTATTGTGATGGTCTTTCTCTTGCCTATTATGATTAGTGTTAGTCGTTATGCTCACAATGCAATAACAAAGAATAGTGCTAGAGCTATTTTCAGGAGAGAGTGTAACCATACTTGGGAACACAACTGGAACAACAAAAATACAAGTGCAACTACTTGCCTTTTTCTCCCAAGTACTTTTGACAACTTAGGCCAAAACAGATGCTTCTTCACCCATGAAAAAGCCCAGTTTCTGACTGGACACGGATCATTTGCCAGCTACCTGCAAAGATTTAAAATTTAAGAAGAAGGTACCTGCACCATTTGCTATATGGAGGATGGGGCCACTGCACTACATTTACCAGTGCCCAGTGAATGAAAGCAATCGGCTGAAGCTCCAACTTCTTACTGGTGTGGCTGGCATACACTGGCCTTGCCCTCCATTGATAAGTTGATAAGAAATGGTTTTGCTGTTCCATTTCACACGTATTTGAATTCCTTACAACTGTAGCCTGAGGAAGACCCAGATGGGGTCGAAAACATTTGCTGATTTGTGAACATTTCACTAGAGTTTCAAAGGTTTTGTTGGATAAATGACACTTTGTTTCAGGAACTGAAAAGCCTCATCAAAGATTATTTTAAGCACATGGGCAATAACAGAAGGCCTCCATAAAGGTGCTGTGTTTTGTAGCTTCATCACATTGTCAAAAGTATATATATATAATCTGTATGTATTGTAAGTACTACCTTTGCCTATGTGTGTGTATTCACTCTGTCTAATCGATAGCCATGTGTGTTATCCTTTGTCCTAATGTCATCTGGCTAATTAATTCAGGTTGTTATTGTATTTCTATGCATTATCTTTTACTCCTAGGTTATGTAGCGTATAATGTGCCTTGTCATGTCCTTCACCTGTTAATTCTTATGTTTTATTTTACAATTCATCGCACTAATTATTTTGGTAAATCTACCTCTCACGTGTAAGTATTATAGCCATTTCTTGCCTGATAATATTCGGCTTTGGTTGATGTATAGCTTTAAATGTATCAGGTGTAGTAAGGATGTTTGATTAAGTATATTTTATTTTGCTAGTAGTACTGTATTGTATCAGTTAGGTATATAGTGTGCTGCAATGATTCCTGTATATATTTTCTATTTTATTATTGTATGTTTGTATCAGTAATTATATAACCTTTCTGTCTTATTACCTCATTTATAGTTGTATTTTAACCTCTGCAATGCTCTGCGGGGCAGAGGTCTTTGTAAATAAAGGTATTATTAAAAGGAAAGGAAAGGATGTTACTGGGCAGTGTGACTTGAACAGGTTACAGTAGGCTACAGTTCAATCTTATCTAAGAAAGATACTGTATAATCAAGAAGGCTCAAGCAGATTAAGGAGTAACAAAAATCACGTCTGAGAAATAAAGAATATTGAAAAGCTCGTAATGGAACCTAAAACAGATCTGACGACAGAAGAATGCAAAGAACTCTTGAATGAAGAACACCAAGAAACTCAGCAAGATATGTTTTCTTCTGAAAAAGAGAATTAATACCGATATCTGCTATTAAACATCTTTTGAAGAAATGGGAGGATGTCAGAACAGTCTTAGAATGGCATCCAAACCAGGATAAGATTAATAGGCTTGGGAATCTCTACAATTACAATGCTATTAATTACTTCTGAAAAATCCTGAAAAAGGGAGAAAGGCAATCGACATTAGACAGATTCTTTAACTCTCATAAATGGAAAAAACATGACTAATAAAAATGCAAGACTATGTATATATGTAATTTTATTATTACATATAAATAAACATAGTAAGAAAGTATATATTTTTTTATTTTTGGAGTTTCCAGAATGAATTAATCGAATTCCCATAAAAACCTATGGTAAATCGATAATTGGTTAACGAACAAAGTCTTGGAACAGATTATGTTCATTAACCAATCACCCACTGTATATACATAAAGACATATGTACAATTGCCATATTGCAATCAGAGTTCTGCCAGAACTCGATAAATAATAAACTGAAATCTACTCTATTACTGGTCGATAATTAGTCGTTCTAAATAATACTTCTACTTTACATATTACAGTAGCCAACTGTGCTTTGTATATCTGAGAAAGGTGCTGCATACTACATTCTTTCTCTACGTGCTGGTTAATAGCAAGGTTGCAGCTGAAGTTTTCATCTCTAAAACATGAATGTCGATCATCACTTACAAGATAGCAGTGCTCAACGTTCATGTTTTAGAGATGAAAACTTTGGCCACAACTGTGATAATACCTGTAAAAACTGGAATTTATACATAATCCCACAATATAATAATCAATATTCAAGAAAATATTGCAAAGAACCAAATTTAATTTTGTATAAGCTAAGAATTCTGTTCATATTAGTTATCATTCTTGTCTTAAAATTGCATAAGATATGTCAGCAGTCCTAGCAGCATATCTTACGCTGCTAGGACTGCTAACAGCAACAAAGTGTTTCTGATACACCAATAGCTTACTAGGATTGCCTCAGAAAAGGCATTTGGACAATTCATTACAATGAGGTTTTTGCCATGTATGTTTGTGTGGGTTACTTTAATCTTGGACACGAGTGTATATAAACATCCCATAATATAATCATTTGTAGCATCTTATCATGATAACTTGACCAACCTGTTTCTTTTCTTACTCATTTTCAGGTGTAAAATTGAAAAGATTCGAATATTTGAAGCATTATTTTATCCAGAAATATGCTACAAAGAGCTTGAAATTACTATGGATAAAGTTGGTGATGTGTTGTGATACAAGATTCTCTAATAAAGCAAAATAGAATTAAACCAAAGACAGTAGTAAAATAAGAAATATGGCTTTTTCATCTTAAAAACTATACTTTTATTTACAGTAATTAATGAATATTTATAAACTTTTTAGTTTTATTAGTGTATGGCAATGTGACACATGGGCAATCTGCCAAAGGGAATGTCTCCCAGGAGGTCTTTTATGGAAAAATGGCCCCTATTTAGGTGTTAATAATGTGAAGAAAACTAAAAAATTTCACATGGCCAGGTGCAATCCCACAACAAATTACTAGCGTTCAGTGGTTTTATCCACTCGGCCACTGTGGACACGACTAATAAATAACTAGATGACTAAAAAAGTAATGGCATTAGCCTGCGGCTCTAGAAAACCAAGAAATTTTTGTGGTAGTTTGATACAGATATGTCAGTTCCATTTAGGTCCATAGTCAGGAATTTGGAGGCTAAAGGAATAATTTCAAAAATTGTAACTGATATTTTTCCTTTTTTCAGCCAGCATTTAGCCTATTAGCTACAGTTCAGGTGTAAAAATAAGTAACAGCAACCTAACTTTATCATGAAAACAAAAGCATGTATTATATATTGCATTTGGACACTACTGACTAAACTGAGGGACTAAGTCCATAGCATGGGTCTAAGTCCATCTATCATCATATGGCTGATCCCATTTCAGTATCATCAGAACTATGACAGGCACAAAAGACACTCTTAGTTCCTACAATGTGAGAAAAGCAAAAAATACGGTGTTAATAATTTTTAAAAATTCATTATTTTCTTTACTTTAAACAAAAAAGTGTTTTGATTTAATGATTTTTACATACTCTTCCATCAATGATGCTGTTAATACTCTGTTATATCATCCTGATGATAGATACAATGATGTACAAAATGGTGCTACCATATTACGCAGCCAGTTGGTTGAATCCATCCATAAGCTCCTTGTTGATTTCAAACTGCCGAGTACTCGGCCAGACCTTCATCTTGCTAAAGAGAGAGTAATTGTTTGGTGCCGTGCCTCGGCCGTAAGGGAGTGGTCAAAAATTTCCCAAAGTAGTTCAAACAAACACTCAAAATTAAATGAGTACGTTTACAAGTACAGGAGATTCTGTCAAGCTTAGAGATGTTGAGGATTCAAAAATTGTACTCATTGGACTAATTACTGCACCTTTAATAGTGAGATTTTTTACTTAAAGGTGCAGTAATTAATCAAACATAATCCAATACAAGCATTACAACCAGATTTTAATTTGTTTCTGGTCATTTGTCTTTAGCAAGCATTACAGTTTCTGTCCTGAATGTGTATTGTATATTACAACTTACAACTGTCTTATAGGGTCCTAAAAAAGCATTAGCAAATAAATTATCTATAAATTTTAAAACCCATATAGTTGATGTAATAGTGTTTCTCGTTTAGTTATACATTTAATTAAAAATAATTAAAATTGCCAGGACAAAGAATATATTTACAAATTAATACATCGAAGTACCACATCGGTGTCTTCTTTTTTCTTAACGTCCTTTCCACATTTCGGGAACATATAGTCCTTATGGCAGAGTCGAGCTTCCTTTATAGGCTACTTCCTCCACCTCAATATGTAAAAATGTATTAATATGTATAACTAAACATTAATTTTAAGTGAATTGTGCCAAAGATTTGGGAATATTTTAATGCTGTTTTTTACCATACGCAGTGCAAAAAGTTCGTAAGTCACAATTTTTAAAAAACCGTGCTTTTGATACCGACACATCAAAAGCACGTAAACTTTGTGTTTAAAGTGAAAAGAATTAATTGAAAAAGATATTTAAGTCCCATTTGGATGATTGTATATTAGCTTTTGGGCGTAACACAAATTAAATGCAAAAAGTGCACAAGTCGTCGTACCAATTAACCGGAGGCTTTAGATCGCACGGCATTTACTTGCTAGTGTCAACACACTCTACGGAAGTAATTGAAAATAAAGGGAATAAAAAAAAACATATGAACGTAACTGAAAAAAAAACATTGAAAACACTAATAAACATCGTCACAAGTGCCTTTATTAGTATCGCTAAGATTACGGGTGACTATTGAAAAGAACGATCAAGTATCACATGCACATTTCGCCGGTTATTTTTGTCGATTATAACGATCATTATTTCGACTAAAATATTGTGTTTAGTTAACGTACAGGTTAACATCGAAATTATGTATGTATATTGCTATAATATAGTCTACATTATCTCAATAAAGTAAGCTATTATTTGATATTAAAGCAAAAAAATCGACTACCATACCGGGTTATATTTTGTAGCTAAATAAATACCTACTCCGTACGGAGACGACCACGAAGCACATCACATTTTAAACGATTTTTGACTCTCTTAGCATAGAGCCACAATAATGTCCCAACATTCAAATCCCCTTCCCTTACATGCGTAATGTGTGACTCGTGCACTTTTTGCACTAGGACCTTCAATTGTAATGCCATCTGGCTAAGCAGGAAGAAAGAAAGTTCTTCCTGCTTATGTATACTATGGTATAAACTATAAATATAAGTCTCTGTATACATATCAACCTTCATTTTCTATAACATAAATTGTAAATAAAAAAATAATAATAATTTTAGAGCACAGAAATCACAAATAATCACTTCAAATTCAGTTCTTATTAATTATTTTACTAAATATTCTAATATTAATTCAGTTATTTCGATTTGAATAGAAGACGGGTGTTTAAACACAGACTAAACACCTGAACCAGTGTAGTGTTTTGTCTACGTTAACATTGACAATTAAATGCCCATAAAAAAATCCTTTATCTAAATTGGAGTACGTAAAGAAAGAAAAAGAACTTAATAATAAATATACTCAGTTTATTTATAATTTCTATCGATATATAGAAACAAATTAGCTATTTTCTTCCGCTATAACAACACATTACTTCTAATATAAACAAATAAATCACCTTCCATTAATTGTCGTTCTTGTCAGTGACCTCTTGTGTATACGTTAGAAATTGGAAAAAAAATTATTAATCGTTTTTAAAATTTCTTTACGAATTATTATCGTAAATTACGATGAAGTTAATTTTACGTGAATAGAATCAATAAAAATTGTAACAAGTTAAAAACTATAAATAAATTTTATTTCCTTAAATATGTAATAGCGACATCTGGCGGGTTTTAATATTAGAAATCAAGTTTAAAAAAATTTTTTTCAATGACCTCTCGTGAGTGAACTCGAAAAAATTATTAATTATTTTAAAAATTTCTCCGTAAATTATAATAAAGTTAATTTCTACTTAAATAAAATTATTAATAATTATAAAAGAGTTAAAAATATAAGTAAATTTTACCGTATTTTGTTAAATTTATAATAGCGGCATCTGGTAGCAAAAGTAAAACTTTAAAAAATCGAACTCGCGTGTTTGAATCGAATCGCAAAGAACGAGAGGAAAAAATATTTTAAAAGAAAAAACAATTTTTTAAGTATTTGAATAATGGATAAACAGGAAATTGGCGATTTGACAAAGATAAGTGATGATATATGCAAATGTTTTAAAGAGGAAGATTTAAATTCTCTCTTCCCGAAATCTCATCCGCAAGTACAGAAACGGATCCAGCATCTTCGTAAATTACAACTGGAATACATCCGAGAAGAAATGAATTATTATAACGAAATTCATAATTTAGAAGTTAAATACGCGCGATTGTTTGCTCCAATGTTTAAGAAGAGGCAAGAGATCATTAATGGAATTGTAAAAGTATCGGAAGAAGGAGAAAGTCGGACGCTCGACACCGAAAGAACAATTCGGGATGAAGAAGAAATGGCGATTGCACCGGGCGAAATGTTCGGAGACAAATCTATTAAAGGCATTCCGTATTTTTGGTTAATTGTATTAACAAATTCGAGCTTAAGAAGAATGATCGGCATCCGAGACGAGCCCGTCCTCAAGCATCTGAAAGATATCAAGATGAATCACATCTCCGAATCCTCGAGAGATTACGTCTTGGAATTCCATTTTGATCCGAACGAATACTTTAATAATGCCGTTTTAACGAAAGAATATTCAGTAACGTGCGATTTTGATCCAAAAAATCCGTATTGTTTCGAAGGTCCCAGTTAT